>NC_091201.1:2167873-2191228 GCF_040958095.1 Procambarus clarkii
TTCCATGCTACTTGCTCTAGTCCCTCGATCCCAGACCATAATATTGCCGATGGAGCAATTTTGGTGGCAGAAATGTGTGTGTTGTGTGGGTATGTCGACGTCGACACAGTGTCGACTTTGATCAGCAAATGCCAGATGTGATCGCTTATGATCAACAATATGATCGATAAACAGGAGATGACGACCCCCTACAGGACCGAGATCAATCCCGAGGGGGAACTGAGCTAACAGGATCTCCCAATCAACGCAAGTGGAAATATGTCCGACTGTGCTAGATGACAGTGAGTGAAGGTGACACAGGTGACAGTGAAGAGGCTGACACCATCACCTGTGGCCCCATCAGAAGAGCTATCAGTGAGGAAGATGAGGTGCCTTACAGAGCCTCTGGGTGAACTCTACAGCTCTATCCTACCTGTGTAGGGCTTCGTGACATCCTGTATCAGGTCCTCTTTTACCGAGAGAGATATCCTGTCCGGCAGTCAGGATCGGCTTCCACTCCCGCCCTCGGAGCGATCAGAGTCACTTCAAGCCAATCAGACTCCTCCAGTGGCCGCTGGAGCTCGAGGCTGGAGCAACAGCTCTAAGCTCTAATGGTTCAGCTGCTATCTACCTATCAGGATAGCATGGGGGGCTCGATGTGTCACCCAGAACTCTCTCTCTTGCCTCCCACATCACAGCACAGCACAGCACAGCACAGCACAGCACAGCACATCACAAGCACAGCACAGCACAGCACAGCACAGCACAGCACAGCCTCAGACACATCACAGGATGACACCCAACAAGCAGTTTGTTTACTAATGACCAAACTACACACCACAAGACGAGGAGACGACGACGGTTCGGTCCGTCGTGGACCGTTATCAAGTGCTATATACACCACATTATCAACGACCCAAACGTCGTCGTTCCTTCGTCTTCAGGTGTGTGGTTCAGTCATTATGTCTTCAGCCCCGTTATTGTGACTCGTCGTCTGCTTGTTTACTGGTGTGTACTGTGTACTGTGCTGAACTACTGGTGTGTACTGTGCTGAACTACTGGTGTGTACTGTGCTCAACTACTGGTGTGTACTGTGCTGAACTACTGGTGTGTACTGTGCTCAACTACTGGTGTGTACTGTGCTCAACTACTGGTGTGTACTGTGCTCAACTACTGGTGTGTACTGTGCTCAACTACTGGTGTGTACTGTGCTCAACTACTGGTGTGTACTGTGCTGAACTACTGGTGTGTACTGTGCTCAACTACTGGTGTGTACTGTGCTCAACTACTGGTGTGTACTGTGTACTGTGCTGAACTACTGGTGTGTACTGTGCTGAACTACTGGTGTGTACTGTGCTGAACTACTGATGTGTACTGTGCTGAACTACTGGTGTGTACTGTGTACTGTGCTGAACTACTGGTGTGTACTGTGTACTGTGCTGAACTACTGGTGTGTACTGTGTACTGTGCTGAACTACTGGTGTGTACTGTGTACTGTGCTGAACTACTGGTGTGTACTGTGCTGAACTACTGGTGTGTACTGTGCTGAACTACTGGTGTGTACTGTGCTGAACTACTGGTGTGTACTGTGCTCAACTACTGGTGTGTACTGTGCTCAACTACTGGTGTGTACTGTGCTGAACTGCTGGTGTGTACTGTGCTGAACTACTGGTGTGTACTGTGTACTGTGCTGAACTACTGGTGTGTACTGTGCTGAACTACTGGTGTGTACTGTGCTGAACTACTGGTGTGTACTGTGCTGAACTACTGGTGTGTACTGTGCTGAACTACTGGTGTGTACTGTGCTGAACTACTGGTGTGTACTGTGCTCAACTACTGGTGTGTACTTTGTACTGTGCTGAACTACTGGTGTGTACTGTGCTGAACTACTGGTGTGTACTTTGTACTGTGCTGAACTACTGGTGTGTACTGTGCTCAACTGCTGGTGTGTACTGTGCTGAACTACTGGTGTGTACTGTGCTCAACTGCTGGTGTGTACTGTGTACTGTGTTGAACTACTGGTGTGTACTGTGCTGAACTACTGGTGTGTACTGTGCTGAACTGCTGGTGTGTACTGTGCTGAACTACTGGTGTGTACTGTGCTGAACTACTGGTGTGTACTGTGCTGAACTACTGGTGTGTATTGTGCTCTAATACTGGTGTGTACTGTGCTCTAATACTGGTGTGTACTGTGCTCTAATACTGGTGTGTACTGTGCTCTAATACTGGTGTGTACTGTGCTCTAATACTGGTGTGTACTGTGCTCTAATACTGGTGTGTACTGTGCTCTAATACTGGTGTGTACTGTGCTGAACTACTGGTGTGTACTGTGCTGAACTACTGGTGTGTACTGTTGCTCAACTACTGGTGTGTACTGTGCTCAACTACTGGTGTGCACTGTGCTCAACTACTGGTGTGTACTGTGCTTAACTACTGGTGTGTACTGTGCTGAACTACTGGTGTGTACTGTGCTGAACTACTGGTGTGTACTGTGCTGAACTACTGGTGTGTACTGTGCTCAACTACTGGTGTGTACTGTGCTCAACTACTGGTGTGTACTGTGTACTGTGCTGAACTACTGGTGTGTACTGTGCTCAACTGCTGGTGTGTACTGTGCTGAACTACTGGTGTGTACTGTGCTGAACTACTGGTGTGTACTGTGCTCAACTGCTGGTGTGTACTGTGTACTGTGCTGAACTACTGGTGTGTACTGTGCTCAACTACTGGTGTGTACTGTGCTCAACTACTGGTGTGTACTGTGTACTGTGCTGAACTACTGGTGTGTACTGTGCTCAACTACTGGTGTGTACTGTGTACTGTGCTGAACTACTGGTGTGTACTGTGCTCAACTGCTGGTGTGTACTGTGCTGAACTACTGGTGTGTACTGTGTACTGTGCTGAACTACTGGTGTGTACTGTGCTCAACTGCTGGTGTGTACTGTGCTGAACTACTGGTGTGTACTGTGCTCAACTACTGGTGTGTACTGTGTACTGTGCTCAACTACTGGTGTGTACTGTGTACTGTGCTCAACTACTGGTGTGTACTGTGCTCAACTACTGGTGTGTACTGTGCTGAACTACTGGTGTGTACTGTGCTGAACTACTGGTGTGTACTGTGCTGAACTACTGGTGTGTACTGTGCTCAACTGCTGGTGTCTACTGTGTACTGTGCTGAACTACTGGTGTGTACTGTGCTCAACTGCTGGTGTGTACTGTGCTGAACTACTGGTGTGTACTGTGCTGAACTACTGGTGTGTACTGTGCTCAACTGCTGGTGTGTACTGTGTACTGTGCTGAACTACTGGTGTGTACTGTGCTCAACTACTGGTGTGTACTGTGCTGAACTACTGGTGTGTACTGTGCTGAACTACTGGTGTGTACTGTGCTCAACTGCTGGTGTGTACTGTGCTGAACTACTGGTGTGTACTGTGCTCAACTACTGGTGTGTACTGTGTACTGTGCTCAACTACTGGTGTGTACTGTGCTCAACTACTGGTGTGTACTGTGTACTGTGCTCAACTACTGGTGTGTACTGTGCTCAACTACTGGTGTGTACTGTGCTGAACTACTGGTGTGTACTGTGCTGAACTACTGGTGTGTACTGTGCTCAACTGCTGGTGTCTACTGTGTACTGTGCTGAACTACTGGTGTGTACTGTGCTCAACTGCTGGTGTGTACTGTGCTGAACTACTGGTGTGTACTGTGCTCAACTGCTGGTGTGTATTGTGTACTGTGCTGAACTACTGGTGTGTACTGTGCTCAACTACTGGTGTGTACTGTGCTCAACTACTGGTGTGTACTGTGTACTGTGCTCAACTACTGGTGTGTACTGTGCTCAACTACTGGTGTGTACTGTGTACTGTGCTGAACTACTGGTGTGTACTGTGCTCAACTGCTGGTGTGTACTGTGCTGAACTACTGGTGTGTACTGTGCTCAACTACTGGTGTGTACTGTGTACTGTGCTCAACTACTGGTGTGTACTGTGCTCAACTACTGGTGTGTACTGTGTACTGTGCTCAACTACTGTTGTGTACTGTGCTGAACTACTGGTGTGTACTGTGTACTGTGCTCAACTACTGGTGTGTACTGTGCTCAACTACTGGTGTGTACTGTGCTCAACTACTGGTGTGTACTGTGTACTGTGCTCAACTGCTGGTGTGTACTGTGCTCAACTACTGGTGTGTACTGTGCTGAACTACTGGTGTGTACTGTGCTCAACTACTGGTGTGTACTGTGCTCAACTACTGGTGTGTACTGTGCTGAACTGCTGGTGTGTACTGTGTACTGTGCTGAACTACTGGTGTGTACTGTGCTCAACTACTGGTGTGTACTGTGCTCAACTACTGGTGTGTACTGTGCTCAACTACTGGTGTGTACTGTGCTGAACTGCTGGTGTGTACTGTGTACTGTGCTGAACTACTGGTGTGTACTGTGCTCAACTACTGGTGTGTACTGTGCTCAACTACTGGTGTGTACTGTGCTGAATTGCTGGTGTGTACTGTGCTGAACTACTGGTGTGTACTGTGCTCAACTACTGGTGTGTACTGTGCTGAACTACTGGTGTGTACTGTGTACTGTGCTGAACTACTGGTGTGTACTGTGCTCAACTACTGGTGTGTACTGTGCTCAACTACTGGTGTGTACTGTGCTGAACTACTGGTGTGTACTGTGTACTGTGCTGAACTACTGGTGTGTACTGTGCTCAACTGTTGGTGTGTACTGTGCTGAACTACTGGTGTGTACTGTGCTCAACTGCTGGTGTGTACTGTGCTGAACTACTGGTGTGTACTGTGCTCAACTGCTGGTGTGTACTGTGTACTGTGCTGAACTACTGGTGTGTACTGTGCTCAACTGCTGGTGTGTACTGTGCTGAACTGCTGGTGTGTACTGTGCTCAACTGCTGGTGTGTACTGTGCTGAACTACTGGTGTGTACTGTGTACTGTGCTGAACTACTGGTGTGTACTGTGTACTGTGCTCAACTGCTGGTGTGTACTGTGTACTGTGCTGAACTACTGGTGTGTACTGTGCTCAACTGCTGGTGTGTACTGTGCTGAACTACTGGTGTGTACTGTGTACTGTGCTGAACTACTGGTGTGTACTGTGCTCTAATACTGGGTGTACTGAGCTAAACTACCGGTGTGTACTGTGCTCTAATACTGGGTGTACTGTGCTCTAATACTGGGTGTACTGTGCTCTAATACTGGGTGTACTGTGCTTAAGTTTCCCTGTCAACCCAGGTTGGTGACTTAGTGGCTTGTGGAGGTAGAAGAACTCTGAGAACGCCCCACAGGTACAACCCAGGTAGAGGAAGAGGACAGCAGGGCCTCGGATGTTGTAAAATACGATGTCTGTCTGTCTGTCTGTCTGTCTGTCCAGGGACGGAAGCTGAGGTGCGTCTCACCCAACTTTGCAGAGCGACTGCTGTGTGGTAGAGGACTGTCATAAGCCGGTCGGAGTCGGCCCCATTGCTCGCTTTTAAGAGAAACTGACGCTCATTATGACCCCCACGACTCTTCATAACGTCTGAAAAGCTGATCCATTTGTCAAGAGACTGTTATTCTTGTGAACCAAATTACACCTTTTTGGCATTCTATGTGTTTCATACACTTAAATGTTGCAAATTTTGTGTTTCATACACATAAATGTTGCAACATTACAGGGGTGAAGCAGGTGACCCCGGGCACCGCCGGGTAACTGGTGTAGTTTAACATAATGACCCTAAACCTGCCGGGTCAAGAGAGAGCTGTACCACAGGTAATGTTGACCTCTCTGCAACATGACAACAAGGCTGGTTGGGTCGTTATACACGCCAGGTGGGTGTTGGTTGGCTGTCAGCACCTGTCATGTGTCCCTGACACCTGTCATGTGTGTCCGTGACACCTGTCATGTGTCCGTGACACTTGTCATGTGTCCGTGACACCTGTTATGTGTGTCCGTGACACCTGTCATGTGTCCGTGACACCTGTCATGTGTCCGTGACACCTGTTATGTGTGTCCGTGACACCTGTCACGTGTCCGTGACACCTGTCATGTGTCCGTGACACCTGTTATGTGTGTCCGTGACACCTGTCATGTGTCCGTGACACTTGTCATGTGTCCGTGACACCTGTCATGTGTCCCCGTGACACCTGTCATGTGTCCGTGACACCTGTCATGTGTCCGTGACACCTGTCATGTGTCCGTGACACCTGTTATGTGTGTCCGTGACACCTGTCATGTGTCCGTGACACCTGTTATGTGTCCATGACACCTGTTATGTGTGTCCGTGACACCTGTCATGTGTCCGTGACACCTGTTATGTGTGTCCCTGACACCTGTTATGTGTGTCCGTGACACCTGTCATGTGTGTCCGTGACACCTGTCATGTGTGTCCGTGACACCTGTCATGTGTCCGTGACACCTGTCATGTGTGTCCGTGACACCTGTCATGTGTGTCCGTGACACCTGTCATGTGTCCGTGACACCTGTTATGTGTCCATGACACCTGTTATGTGTGTCCGTGACACCTGTCATGTGTGTCCGAGACACCTGTCATGTGTCCGTGACACCTGTCATGTGTGTCCGTGACACCTGTCATGTGTGTCCGTGACACCTGTCATGTGTCCGTGACACCTGTCATGTGTGTCCGTGACACCTGTCATGTGTCCGTGACACCTGTCATGTGTCCGTGACACCTGTTATGTGTGTCCGTGACACCTGTCATGTGTCCGTGACACCTGTTATGTGTCCATGACACCTGTTATGTGTGTCCGTGACACCTGTCATGTGTCCGTGACACCTGTTATGTGTGTCCCTGACACCTGTTATGTGTGTCCGTGACACCTGTCATGTGTGTCCGTGACACCTGTCATGTGTGTCCGTGACACCTGTCATGTGTGTCCGTGACACCTGTCATGTGTCCGTGACACCTGTCATGTGTGTCCGTGACACCTGTCATGTGTCCGTGACATCTGTCATGTGTGTCCGTGACACCTGTCATGTGTCCGTGACACCTGTCATGTGTGTCCGTGACACCTGTCATGTGTGTCCGTGACACCTGTCATGTGTGTCCGTGACACCTGTCATGTGTGTCCGTGACACCTGTCATGTGTCCGTGACACCTGTCATGTGTGTCCGTGACACCTGTCATGTGTCCGTGACACCTGTTATGTGTCCATGACACCTGTCATGTGTCCGTGACATCTGTCATGTGTGTCCGTGACATCTGTCATGTGTGTCCGTGACATCTGTCATGTGTGTCCGTGACACCTGTCATGTGTGTCCGTGACACCTGTCATGTGTGTCCGTGACACCTGTCATGTGTCCGTGACACCTGTCATGTGTGTCCGTGACACCTGTCATGTGTGTCCGTGACACCTGTCATGTGTGTCCGTGACACCTGTCATGTGTGTCCGTGACACCTGTCATGTGTCCGTGACATCTGTCATGTGTGTCCGTGACATCTGTCATGTGTCCTCGTGGGTGAGTGTCATCCACGGTGGTGAGGCTGTTGCAGATGTCTCATTTAAGCTGCATCCAGGTGGATGACTGGACCACCAATCATCCAGGTGGATGACTGGACCACCAATCATCCAGGTGGATGACTGGACCACCAATCATCCAGGTGGATGACTGGACCACCAATCATCCAGGTGGATGACTGGACCACCAATCATCCAGGTGGATGACTGGACCACCAATCATCCAGGTGGATGACTGGACCACCAATCATCCAGGTGGATGACTGGACCACCAATCATCCAGGTGGATGACTGGACCACCAATCATCCAGGTGGATGACTGGACCACCAATCATCCAGGTGGATGACTGGACCACCAATCATCCAGGTGGATGAGTGGACCACCAATCATCCAGGTGGATGAGTGGACCACCAATCATCCAGGTGGATGAGTGGACCACCAATCATCCAGGTGGATGACTGGACCACCAATCATCCAGGTGGATGAGTGGACCACCAATCATCCAGGTGGATGACTGGACCACCAATCATCCAGGTGGATGACTGGACCACCAATCATCCAGGTGGATGACTGGACCACCAATCATCCAGGTGGATGACTGGACCACCAATCATCCAGGTGGATGAGTGGACCACCAATCATCCAGGTGGATGAGTGGACCACCAATCATCCAGGTGGATGAGTGGACCACCAATCATCCAGGTGGATGAGTGGACCACCAATCATCCAGGTGGATGAGTGGACCACCAATCATCCAGGTGGATGAGTGGACCACCAATCATCCAGGTGGATGACTGGACCACCAATCATCCAGGTGGATGAGTGGACCACCAATCATCCAGGTGGATGAGTGGACCACCAATCATCCAGGTGGATGAGTGGACCACCAATCATCCAGGTGGATGAGTGGACCACCAATCATCCAGGTGGATGACTGGACCACCAATCATCCAGGTGGATGAGTGGACCACCAATCATCCAGGTGGATGACTGGACCACCAATCATCCAGGTGGATGAGTGGACCACCAATCATCCAGGTGGATGAGTGGACCACCAATCATCCAGGTGGATGAGTGGACCACCAATCATCCAGGTGGATGAGTGGACCACCAATCATCCAGGTGGATGACTGGACCACCAATCATCCAGGTGGATGAGTGGACCACCAATCATCCAGGTGGATGACTGGACCACCAATCATCCAGGTGGATGAGTGGACCACCAATCATCCAGGTGGATGAGTGGACCTGGTTCAGCACACCAGACGCCAGTATTGATCTGGTGGCCCTGGCAGCAGCTTGCTTACACACACAGTCACTGCGCCAGATATCTTCCAAGACAATCTATACAATCTTGCAAGATAATCAGTGCAACCTGCAAGATAATCAGTGCAACCTACAAGATAATCAGTGCAACCTACAAGATAATCTATGCAACCTGCAAGATAATCAGTGCAATATGCAAAATAAATATGCATATGCAAGATAATCTATGCAACATTTAAGTTACTCTATGCAACCTGTAAGACAATCTATGCTACAGTGACCAAGACTACCATGATCCAGGCGCTCATAACACCATCAAATACGTTTAACAAAATACTGCCGCTCATGCCAACGGCACCCACAACAACTAAATGTATCAATGAGAAATTATTGAAGCCCTATAATGGGCTCGAACCCGCGTCCCTAGTGTTCCGAGGCGACACAAGGTGCCCTATGTTATATTAATTATCGCTCTGCTCAAGGAACTCTCTTTAGAGTTTAGATCAATATAATGATTTAAATATAATGAGTCCTATGGTCTATAATGAGTCCTGTGGTCTATAATGAGTCCTGTGGTCTATGATGAGTCATGTGGTCTATAATGAGTCCTGTGCTCTATAATGAGTCCTGTGGTTTATAATGAGTCCTGAGGTCTATAATGAATCCTGTGGTCTATAATGAGTCCTGTGGTCTATAATGAGTCCTGTGGTCTATAATGAGTCTTGTGGCCTATAATGAGTTCTGTGGTCTATAATGAATCCTGTGGTCTATAATGAGTCCTGTGCTCTATAATGAGTCCTGTGGTCTATAATGAGTCCTGTGGTCTATAATGAGTCCTGTGGTCTATAATGAGTCCTGTGCTCTATAATGAGTCCTGTGGTTTATAATGAGTCCTGTGGTTTATAATGAATCCTGTGGTCTATAATGAGTCCTGTGGTCTATAATGAGTCCTGTGGTCTATAATGGGTCCTGTGGTCTATAATGAGTCCTGAGGTCTATAATGAGTCCTGTGGTCTATAATGAGTCCTGTGGTCTATAATGAGTCCTGTGGTCTATAATGAGTCCTGTGGTCTATAATGAGTCCTGTGGTCTATAATGAGTCCTGTGGTCTATAATGATTCCTGTGCTCTATAATGAGTCCTATGGTCTATAATGAGTCCTGTGGTCTATAATGAGTCCTGTGGTCTATAATGAGTCCTGTGGTCTATAATGAGTCCTGTGGTCTATAATGAGTCCTGTGGTCTATAATGAGTCCTGTGGTCTATAATGAGTCCTGTGGTCTATAATGAGTCCTGTGGTCTATAATGAGTCCTGTGGTCTATAATGATTCCTGTGCTCTATAATGAGTCCTATGGTCTATAATGAGTCCTATGGTCTATAATGAGTCCTATGGTCTATAATGACTCCTGTGGTCTATAATGCCACGTTTCCAGCGCGAAAGGTTAAAGGAGTATAATTGGTTATACATGTATGTATAATTTGTTTGTATACATATAATTTGGTTAGTCATTGCGTATATTGCTCATCCTTACCCGGCTTGACTTGCACGGTAGAGCGACGGTCATGCAGGTCTGAGTTCAATCCCCGACCGTCCACAAGTGGGTTGGGCACCATTCCTTTCTCCTGCGTCCCGTCCCACATCTTTACAGGAGAGATGTGGAGGCCGAGGCGTAACCAAAGACGGTATAGCCAAGCCCCAGGCACCACAACCCCGTGAAGAGTGAGCCAACCACCTCAGGCCTGGAGAATCACACTGACAGACTACCAACACCAACAGTTGGAACTCTCGGTGCATGACTGCTATAGACACACACACTCTCACACTAAGATTTTCCCCGACTGTATCAACTCATGATGCAGAGACATGATTACAACATAAATGATACTGAGGGAAATGGTTACAGATGTATGTCAGAGGCCTGATGATGATGATGTTGCTGTTGTTGTTGGTTGTTTAAGATTCGCTACCTGGAACAAAAAGTTCCAAGTAGCACGGGCTATGGTGAGCCCGTAGTGATGATGTTGCTCACATAGACTTCTGGTCACAAGGAAAACAAAGTGAATGTGGCTCAAGAGCTTGATTTTGTTCACCGAAGGAAAGTCTCCATGTATATTAGACAGGACCCAAGAGACTCACGTACATCAGACAGGAAGGCAGCATGACAGGGTCCAGACAGGACCTGGGCGAGGCATGGCATGGAGAGCATCCATCAGCAAGGGAGTTATAACACAATCTCACGAATCATGATTCAGGTCAGCTGTCGGCGGGTGAATGTAGCAGTGATGGGTTGGAGAGGTTGGGGGTGAGGCTAGGGTTGGGGTGATGGGAGGGGGTGTTGTTGTAGTCAGGTGCTTGAAAGGCGGGGAATGGTGGAAAGAGGTTTTGAGAGGTAGAGGGGACGGCATCGTTGTGGATAAGTGGGTGGTTATATGGGAATAAGGGGATACCCCTTTTAGTGAATCCTGTGGTCTATGATGAATCCTGTGGTCTATAATGAGTCCTGTGGTCTATGATGGCCCCAAAATACAAACACCGCGCTTCATCTGCAAGTAGAGAATGATAACAAGGAAAGGGAGGTTGACCTCGAGAGCTAATCTAATGACATAATTAATCACTCACAGTGCTGCAAGAAGGTGCAGCTCTTTGCAAGTTCTCAGCACGATCCAATTTTTTATTTTAATGACAGAGACCCACACAGTAGAAACAATAAGAACTTCAGTAGTTATATTGGTGCCTACAACCGTCCATCGAATTTTGGCCTGTGGTCGGTCATAGTCCTCATTCTTGTTTTTGGACAATGGACGGTCATAATCCTGACCCTTTATAGCGATTAACGGTCAATAGGTCAACCTTTTTAATGGTGACCTGATGATACGGAACAGAGGTTACGACGGGAGGTTATTTCTTATTGTGTACTTCTCAACCAATTCCGAAGTGAGTTGAGTGGAAAAAAACTCACACGAAAACTCTCACACCTCGAGCCGGTGCTGTTCGAGGTGTGAGAGGAAAGTGATCGCGACTAGTGATAAAATAGAGGAAGCCCTAACGACTGTACGAGAGCTACTCCGCATGTGGGGTATAGTCCATAGACGAGGAGACCAGCCCAAGTGAACCAGCCAGACCATCCTTAGCAACGAGGAGTCTTCTTGTAAGTGAGTGACAGGCGTGGACAGGAAGCTGTGGACACACGTGACAGGTAATGATCCTGTTCCTTTTGTTCCAGCCCGTCCTCTTGATTTGCCACCCCGTAAAATATCCAACCTGCTAACGTGACGAGAAACAAGTAAACCTAAGCAACCCATCTAAGCCATCATACGTATAAACAAGTATAATCCAGCCTGAACAGATCAAATAAATTTCCAAAGAAGAACTGAAGTATAAAGTGAACTCCAGGAGGTGCTTCCTTGAACCATCTTCAGAACACTCGTCATCCTTCACAGGCTAAAACATGCTAACACTGTACGAGGATCAACGAGGCCGTGCAGGCTGCTCCACAACGAGTCGTTAAACATGACGAGTGTACGTACCCAGCTGCCTCGGGCACCAGGACTACGTACCCAGCTGCCTCGGGCACCAGGACTACGTACCCAGCTGCCTCGGGCACCAGGACTACGTACCCAGCTGCCTCGGGCACCAGGACTACGTACCCAGCTGCCTCGGGCACCAGGACTACGTACCCAGCTGCCTCGGGCACCAGGAATGGTGTTGTAAACACTAAGGTGAACTTGGAGTCTCCAAGAAGCTGTAAACAAACTGTTATGACTCTAAATTTGTTGGGAGCTCTGACCAGAAGAAGATGACATATGCGGGGAGAAGAATTCGATAAGAGGCAACTTGAACTTACACATAGAGAATGAAACTTGCTCGTTGACCAGACCACACACTAGAAGGTGAAGGGACGACAACGTTTCGGTCCGTCCTGGACCACCACAATCGACTTGAGAATGGTCCAGGACGGACCGAAACGTCGTCGTCCCTTCACCATGTAGTGTATGGTCTGGTCAACATACTTTAGCCACGTTATTGTGACTCCTCGCCTGCACATGAAACTTGCTCAAATGAGAGTGAGATATAACGAGCATATTTATAGATCCGTATCTAAGACTATCAAACATATTCAATAAACAAGAGACGTCCAGGTATAAGGGACCTTGGGTACACTCCCCTACCAATAGTTTCCCATTCTCACTTAATTTGATTTACGGTAATTATGTTCCTGAATTAGGCAAGCCCTAAACCATCTTCGGCCCCCTCGTTACCTCACGCCTCAACCGTTGTAACGAGTACCTCGCGAGACGTAGTATGAAAGGCTTCGTTAAACGTGGTATATTCCAACCCGTCCTCGAGTAAAGTCCATTACATCCAGCGGTCGACCCCACAAACGCATTCATAAATTTTAACATGCTGTTCATTCAGAACAAGAATTTTCTCAAATATAAATTAATATTATAATATATTAGCATATTGTATATAAATAGGCATAGCTTAGGTTAGGTTAGGTGTTTAGGTTGGGTTGGCGATTATTTGCATTTGTAGTACGTGGGTGAAGCATTTATAGCGTTGTGATTCGAACAAAATTCGTCAGTGAAGCACTTGTTCCGGATATGTTCGAACGTCAGCAGTTGTGAGTCGTGTGTAAACGGTTTTTCATTCATAAACAGGGGGTTTGGCGGGTGCATGGAATCGCTTTTGAATCTTTGTTTGGAGGACGGGCTGTATATTCACTACACGAAACTGTGGTGAGTGAAGCCTACAGAGAGACGTGATTAACTCATGTGTCTGAACCACAGAATACATCACGTAGCAGTAGCTTAGCTCAAACATTCCTACAATGAATGTTACAATTAATGAATGCTTCTTTGTGGTCGTTCACTGTATGGAATGAACGCCGCCACGGGCAGGTGTGGCGGAGACAGGTGTGGCGAGGTCAGGTCTCGCGAGAGCTTGTACGGGTGCTGGTGTGTGGTACGTCTAGGCAGTATCGATCACCATGAAATACTTCTGTACATGCAACACTTCTGTAGCTGTCACTGTCTACAGTCATCACTGTCTACAGTCATCACTGTCTACAGTCATCACTGTCTACAGCCATCACTGTCTACAGCTGTCACTGTCTACAACTGTCACTGTCTACAGCCATCACTGTCTACAACTGTCACTGTCTACAGTCATCACTGTCTACAGTCATCACTGTCTACAGTCATCACTGTCTACAGTCATCACTGTTTACAGTCATCACTGTCTACAGTCATCACTGTCTACAGTCATCACTGTTTACAGTCATCACTGTCTACAGTCATCACTGTCTACAGTCATCACTGTCTACAGTCATCACTGTCTACAGTCATCACTGTCTACAGTCATCACTGTCTACAGTCATCACTGTCTACAGTCATCACTGTCTACAACCATCACTGTCTACAGTCATCACTGTCTACAACCATCACTGTCTACAGTCATCACTGTCTACAACCATCACTGTCTACAGTCATCACTGTCTACAACCATCACTGTCTACAGTCATCACTGTCTACAACCATCACTGTCTACAGTCATCACTGTCTACAACCATCACTGTCTACAGTCATCACTGTCTACAGTCATCACTGTCTACAACCATCACTGTCTACAGTCATCACTGTCTACAATCATAATGTAACATCTTGGCTCCTCATGGCCCTCACAGCTCCTGGGGCTCCTAGCTACATCCTCCCTGGGTTACTCTCTCATCTTCCTGGACTCCTAAAAACACATAAATAAATACAATTAAAGACTCAGAAATGTATTGAAATGAGTTTGGATCCCGAGCAAAGAAGCTACAAGTTACTACATAGTCACACAGGAAGGAGAATGACAGTGACCCAGTGAGTAGATTATGGTAGAGTGGGAGGAGAACACACAGAGAATGACAAGGACATGTGTGAGGAGCTCGGTGACAGTTTCCAGTGTGTGGTCGGAGCCGGATTAGTGCTGGGGGAGAGAGGCATCGATAGTTGAAGTGTTCGTCTATACTAGTAAATAGGTAGTTGTGAGTTAGGAGACTGTTGTGGGTGGCATCCTGCTTGGGTAGGTCAGGCTACTGGACCAGAGAGTGGTTACAGATGATGCCTCCTCATCCCTCCCCCTACATACCCATGCCCCCACCCCCATACCCCCATATCCGTGCCCAACCACCTAAGGGATTCAAGGGGTTACGTGTGAATTTTGGCACTACGTTGGGTACCCGGAAGTGCCCGGGTCTCTCAGCCTCAACTCTCTCCTCTCTCCCCCCCTCTACCTTAACCATCTGTGTTCTTCGTCTCAGTTAATTGTAGTTGTTGGGATTCGCAATATAGCAGCTGACGGTTCTGAAAAAGGGGGAGTGGGGGGGGGGGGCACGGGATCGATCCCAGCCGGCCTATTGCAGTCCCATCCCACCCATGTGTCATCTTGACAAGTTGGGTGAGGCTAGCCCCAAGCATCTATCCTTCAGTCTTGGCTAAACAACAGATATGTCACCAAAACTTGTGAATTATAAATGGCAAGACGCCCATAAAATATATATATATATATATATCTATATAGATATATTTATTCCCAGGAAAGTTGAACAAGACACAAAACCCAAAGCATCGTCAAGCAATTTTGCAGCCATCAGGCAGAGCCTTCGTGGGGGGAATAGTGATGATAATAATCATTCCAGATGTGTCTTCCTTCAGAGATGCTGTGTTGAGATGCTGAGCACGTGGCTCCTGGTCTGAGATGGAGCAGCATCCCTGCTGTGTTCAGTCAGCAAATGGTTGCCCCAAGTGCATCTTGCAAGTCTCTCTCTCTCTCTCTCTCTCTCTCTCTCTCTCTCTCTCTCTCTCTCTCTCTCTCTCTCTCTCTCTCTCTCTCTCTCTCTCCTGGCCCTCTGGGATTGAACCCCAAGTTATATCTTGTCTCATAACACAAAATAATCTTCCTCTATAATCTCATTAGAATTATTGTCATCAACGCTGATTGGGATCGAATTTGCTGTGATTTTCACTCAAGAAAGAAATTTTCATGAAGATACAATATCAAAAATTACTCAATAATTTGATTTTATTACACTCTAAATACCAGTAATGAATGTGTAGCGTGAGTACATATCATTTGACATAGAGATACACAGTAGAACATTATGGGTAAGAAGAGTGATGTAGGTGTTCTGTGTTCACAGCATGAATAACAAGACATTATGGGTAAGAAGAGTGATGTAGGTGTTCAGTGTTCACAGCATGAATAACAAGACATTATGGGTAAGAAGAGTGATGTAGGTGTTCAGTGTTCACAGCATGAATAACAAGACATTATGGGTAAGAAGAGTGATGTAGGTGTTCAGTGTTCACAGCATGAATAACAAGACATTATGGGTAAGAAGAGTGATGTAGGTGTTCAGTGTTCACAGCATGAATAACAAGACATTATGGGTAAGAAGAGTGATGTAGGTGTTCAGTGTTCACAGCATGAATAACAAGACATTATGGGTAAGAAGAGTGATGTAGGTGTTCAGTGTTCACAGCATGAATAACAAGACATTATGGGTAAGAAGAGTGATGTAGGTGTTCAGTGTTCACAGCATGAATAACAAGACATTATGGGTAAGAAGAGTGATGTAGGTGTTCAGTGTTCACAGCATGAATAACAAGACATTATGGGTAAGAAGAGTGATGTAGGTGTTCAGTGTTCACAGCATGAATAACAAGACATTATGGGTAAGAAGAGTGATGTAGGTGTTCAGTGTTCACAGCATGAATAACAAGACATTATGGGTAAGAAGAGTGATGTAGGTGTTCAGTGTTCACAGCATGAATAACAAGACATTATGGGTAAGAAGAGTGATGTAGGTGTTCAGTGTTCACAGCATGAATAACAAGACATTATGGGTAAGAAGAGTGATGTAGGTGTTCAGTGTTCACAGCATGAATAACAAGACATTATGGGTAAGAAGAGTGATGTAGGTGTTCAGTGTTCACAGCATGAATAACAAGACATTATGGGTAAGAAGAGTCATGTAGGTGTTCTGTGTTCACAGCATGAATAACAAGACAACATGTTCACAGTGTTCTTCTCACATTGCAACATTTCAATAGATTTTTGTTCTCTCTGTCACAAGTGTTTTGGCAATGTGTAAATCTGTTATTTTATATTGTTATACTGTGTCCTGAATGTTCACATTGTTATATTGTACCCCAGAATGGTCATATTTACTGTCGAGAAAACAGTGGATTCACTTTCCTCAGGGAAGGCTGTTACGAATCTCACTAGGATTCTGCATTACTCTTGATTCTCATATTACTTTATTGTCTTGTTCTTTAATATAGCATCTAGTTGTATGATATAAGATTTGTATGTTATATATATATATTATAGCATGCAGTAGTGTGCATGAGTTACATTATATTGTGTGAGGCTTTTGGTGTTAATTTCTCATGTAGTTTCTCCGTGTGGGCGGTTGACCATATTTGGATATGGCCAATGTGGGAACATTGTTGTCAATTGAGTGTTTATAGTTTCACCTTAAATTATGCCCATATTTGGTTTCTGTATTATTGTATGGAATGTTGTACCAGTGTTTACTATTCTTTAGGTTAACAATGTTTTGAATATTAGTGCTGCGTTTTATTATTAGATTTTCCACAATGTTTTGTGTGGACGGTTAGTTGATTTTTTGGTAGACGCTTGGCCTGCGGTCCAAGGCGCGGGCAGAAGCGTGGCGGCAGCGGTCATGAGGAGTCATGGTTTAAGTTAAGTCATTGGTCACTGTTATTTTAGCCCATATAAATGTTAATTATCTGGTTGGGTCATATTGTATATATCTCTCTAATTAATCCATGTCTTAGTGATAGTGCTCATGTCTCAATAAGGAGGTTATTCTATGATTTGCATGCTGAAGAATATTTCTGGTTATTATTGATACATTTAAGTGTTTTTTATGATTGTCCCCCTTAGCATAAATATATTGTTCTCCATTTTATGCAGTGATGTATATTTACCCCTAGACAGTTGTTGGCAAGGCCGATGTATTATTTTCTTTATTGCACTGCGGGGAGAAGAACCTTATTTAGTCTCAAGGGTGGTAACAAAGGCCCCAGGAGACGACGGGATTCCGCCTGAAGTTCTCAAGTGCGCTCGTGGAACACTTAAAACTGAGCTTCATGAACTTGTGTGCCAGTGCTGGAGGGAGGAGGGCTCGGTGCCACAAGACATGAGAACATCGTCACTCTCTACAACAATAAAGGTGACAGAAGCGATGTCAACAACCATCGCGGCATCTCCCTCCTCAGCGTCGTCGGCAAACTCTTCGCCAGGGTCGTCTTGGTCAGGCTTCAGAGTCTTGCTGAAGGAGTGTACCCTGAGTCACAGTGGCTTCCCAGCAGAGAGGTCGACCACTGACATGGTGTTCTCCCAGAGACAGCTTCAGGAAAAGTGCAGGGAGCAGAGAAAAGCCTTGTTCATCGCCCTCATTGACCTTACAAAGGCCTTCGACCTCGTGAACAGGGACGGACTCTTCAAGATCTTGGTCAACATTGGCTGTCCACCCATCCTACTCAGCATGATACAATCCTTCCACAAGGACATGAAGGGCACAGTCGTGTACGACGGCTCAACTTCTGAACCATTCAACACCAACAGTGGTGTTTAACAGGGATCCTCGTCAAGTATGCCTTTGGAACAACCACAGAGGGCATCTATCTCCGTACAAGATCTGATGGAAAGATCTTCACTCTATCCGAACATCGAGCAAAGACGAAAGTACAAATAGAGAGGAACTCAGAGAGTTCCTCTTCGCCGACGACGCAGCGATCACCACACACAGCAGAAGGCCTGCAGCAGCTGCCCAACCGCTTTGTTGCAGCCTGTCCCGCAATCGGCCTGACAATCAGCCTGCAGAAGACACAGGTGATGGGACAAGATGTTAATGAGCTTCCCTGTATAAATATAGCAATGTGCCGGAGGCAGTTCACGAGTTTGTGTACCTGGGCTCCACAATCTCAGACACCCTTTCCCTGGACACTGAGCTCAACAGGCGTATCGGGAAGGCCGCAACAACACTGGCCAGGCTCACAAGGCCACAACAACACTGGCCAGGCTCACAAGGCCACAACAACACTGGCCAGGCTCACAAGGCCGCAACAACACTGGCCAGGCTCACAAGGCCACAACAACACTGGCCAGGCTCACAAGGCCACAACAACACTGGCCAGGCTCACAAGGCCACAACAACACTGGCCAGGCTCACAAGGCCACAACAACACTGGCCAGGCTCACAAGGCCACAACAACACTGGCCAGGCTCACAAGGCCACAACAACACTGGCCAGGCTCACAAGGCCACAACAACACTGGCCAGGCTCACAAGGCCACAACAACACTGGCCAGGCTCACAAGGCCACAACAACACTGGCCAGGCTCACAAGGCCACAACAACACTGGCCAGGCTCACAAGGCCACAACAACACTGGCCAGGCTCACAAGGCCACAACAACACTGGCCAGGCTCACAAGGCCACAACAACACTGGCCAGGCTCACAAGGCCACAACAACACTGGCCAGGCTCACAAGGCCACAACAACACTGGCCAGACTCACAAGGCCACAACAACACTGGCCAGGCTCACAAGGCCACAACAACACTGGCCAGGCTCACAAGGCCACAACAACACTGGCCAGACTCACAAGGCCACAACAACACTGGCCAGACTCACAAGGCCACAACAACACTGGCCAGGCTCACAAGGCCACAACAACACTGGCCAGACTCACAAGGCCACAACAACACTGGCCAGGCTCACAAAGCCACAACAACACTGGCCAGGCTCACAAAGCACGTTTGGGAAAATGCCAAACTGACAGTGCACACCAAGGCACAAGTCTACATGGCATGAGTACACATCTCTACGGCTCGGAACCCTAGACCCTGCGCTCTCGCCAGGAGAGACAGCTCAATACCTTTCACATGCGGAACCTGAGACGCATCCTTGACATCACGTGGAGAGACCACGTCACCAACAACACTGTACTCGAGAGAACAGGAGTTCCTGCAATCTTCACACTCCTGAAACAGAGACGCATGCGATGGCTGGGACATGTCACACGCATGGTCGATGGCCGCATAGCGAAGGACCTCTTGTACTGGCATCAGGAGACCTCAGCTGCGTGTCAAAGACGCCTACTAACGCGACCTCAAGCAGCTGAACATCAACACTTGGGAGACAACAGCTGCGGACAGATCTGCCTGGAGATGTAAAGTGCAGAAGGAACTCCAGCAATACGAGGATGACCTGAGGTGGCAGGTGGAGGATAAGACACTTCAGAGGAGGTCTCCACCACTGACACTTCAGAGGAGGTCTCCACTGACACTTCAGAGGAGGTCTCCACCACTGACACTTCAGAGGAGGTCTCCACCACTGACACTTCAGAGGAGGTCTCCACCACTGACACTTCAGAGGAGGTCTCCACCACTGACACTTCAGAGGAGGTCTCCACCACTGACAGACACAACCGCTTCGGCGTTTATCTGCGCTCGCTGCGGTCAGGTCTGCCGTTCTCGGGTCTTCACAGCCACAGCAGACGTGGCACCCAAGCAGACACCCAGGGCACAACTGTATAACCCCACGGGGTTGACGGGTGCCAACTTCCACTACTTTACAGCTAGGAGATATAACGGCTTATGAAGTGAGAGGAAAGTTGCCTAATTGTTTCTGTCCTACCTAGGCATCGAACCCGGGGCCCCCTCGGGTGTGAATCAAAGACACAGACCACTATGCTAAAGCTTACATACATTCACTGCGGCGTTAATAAAACATGTAACGTTCTAGTGGGTGTTGTAGCTCTTGGGCTCCTTGATTATGCATCACCTGCCACAGATACCAGACCTCAGGTGGGCCGCCAACGGCCTGGAAAATAGCTTAAGTTTCTTCAAAATTTACACCTGAAGGGAGATCATTGCCGGTATAATAGACCTGTCATGTTTACCGTTGCTGGCTTGCAACATGTTAAGAGAAGGTTATTATCTGCAGCAAACTCCAGACTATGTGACTATATTGAACTTGGGAGGGATATGAGACAGACTAAGAGCTGGGATATATAATACAACCATATATAAGAAAAATATCATTTTTATGGGGCCCACGTGATCAAGACAATTATTATTTGTGTTGATCAGGTGGGCCCCATAAAAATGAGGTGATTGGATGAAAAGCTATGCCCAGGATTACCATCAAAGTGCCGTCGGGGTGGTGGTTCAAATAGCCTCGGCTATCACCACTTTTTGTACGGTCACTGATGGTCGAGTGGTTTAAGGCACCGTGTACACCAGTTGCAATGTGCTCCTGGCGGTCCGGGTTCGAGTCACTTCTGGGGTGTCAAGTTTCATTCGCATATATACTTGGGGACCATTCAAGCTTGTTTGCATATATATGTATATATAATGGTTCCAAGGGGTTGTCATAGCCAAGGGGTGGTAATGGGGGACGAGCTCCCATGACCTATAAAATGCTCCTATACGGCATGCGTCTCCAGTAGCCTCTGACAACCAAGTCCAACTCCTGGCCTGCACGGGTGGCTTAGTCTAAGTCCGGCGGAACTGCTTTTACCGACAGGAGAAGGGGCGAGGGTGTGCCTCTGGCGCCTTAAAACCAGCTGCTCCGGGTAGATGGGATTCGATAGCCTGGGAAGGCAGCCCATCTAGGGGAAGGAAAACCCTGATTCTAAACCTCCACTGCCTTGCGGCCATACCCTTTTTGGGAAAGGCTTCAGGAGTCAACCTCGAGGAAAAATCCGGAGTTGGAGCCCCTAAGGCAGTTCGTTGTTGACGTCGACCTCGTTCTGGCAGCTCCTACGACAGTGCTGGAACCATGTGTATTGGCATTTGCCTTTAAATTGGATAATTTCAGCAACGTGGAGAGGGGGGCCTGCTGCATGGGTAACAGCTTCTCCTCCATATCTACCTACCCAAGCTTTGTGCCCTGTCAGGGCGCAACTCCATAGTCTTCCGAGACTGAAGGATGCCTACTACCTTATTTATTTATATATATATATATATGTCGTACTTAGTAGCCAGAACACACTTCTCAGCCTACTATGCAAGGCCCGATTTGCCTAACAAGCCAAGTTTTCATGAATTAATTGTTTTTCGACTACCTAACCTACCTAACCTAACCTAACCTAACTTTTTCTGCTACCTAACCTAACCTAACCTATAAAGATAGGTTAGGTTAGGTTAGGTAGGGTTGGTTAGGTTCGGTCATATATCTACGTTAATTTTAACTACAATAAAAAAAATTTACCTCAAACATTATGAAATGGGTAGCTTTATCATTTCATAAGAAAAAAAATTTAGAAAATATATTAATTCAGGAAAACTTGGCTTATTAGGCAAATCGGGCCTTGCATAGTAGGCCGAGAAGTGCATTCTGGCTACTAGGTACGACATACATATATATATATATATATATATATATATATATATATATATATATATATATATATATATATATATATATATATATATATATATATATATATTTCATTGAATATGACCGCATATTCTGTATTTATTATTTTCTGGTTTAGGGCTTCTATCCCTCTAACTATTTTCTTAGCATCAGGGCTTAATTGGAATAGGAGTTCTCCAAAACTCATTTTCGTACTTTTAAGGTGAAGAAAAGAAGTGATTTACTATAGAGTGTATTACACTTATTTGTATATAATATATATATATATATATATATATATATATATATATATATATATATATATATATATATATGTGTGTGTGTGTGTGTGTGTGTGTGTGTGTGTGTGTGTGTTGGCTCTTTGATTCCGCCTCTCAACTGTCACTCAACAGGTTATCTTCTTGAGGTTATCTTGAGATGATTTCGGGGCTTAGCGTCCCCGCGGCCCGGTCCTCCACCAGGCCTTCTTTTTGTTACACACCCCCAGGAAGCAGCCCGTAGCAGCTGTCTAACTCCCAGGTACCTATTTACTGCTAGGTAACAGGGACATCAGTGAGAAACAAACTTTTTGCTCATTTGTCTCTGCCTCCACTGGGGATCGAACCCGGAACCTTAGGACTACGAATCGGAAGCGCTGTCCACCCAGCTGTCAGGCGCCCCTGACAGCTATAGTGTAGAGGTTCGTGAGCCTACTGGGCTACCACAGCCCCGACCTCCACACAACCACAGCTGATGTTCTCTACCTCAGTGAGGAGTGAGGGGCAAGACAGTAGCAGCTTCTCTCACCCTTCCCAGGAGCCACTTGTCTGGCGCCCCACTGTGTAACTCACCCACTTTGTGCTTAATGGTCAGGCAAGCGTGGTGCAGTGTAGCTGGGGGTGTAGCTGGGACACCCTGGGGTCCTGGGGTGTACCTGGGACACCCTGGGACCCTGGGGAGTAGCTGGGACACCCTGGGACCCTGGTGTGTAGCTGGGACACCCTGGGACCCTGGGGTGTACCTGGGACACCCTGGGACCCTGGGGAGTAGCTGGGACACCCTGGGACCCTGGGGTGTAGCTGGGACACCCTGGGACCCTGGGGTGTACCTGGGACACCCTGGGACCCTGGGGTGTACCTGGGACACCCTGGGACCCTGGGGTGTAGCTGGGACACCCTGGGACCCTGGGGTGTAGCTGGGACACCC
>NC_091201.1:2191728-2211728 GCF_040958095.1 Procambarus clarkii
GACGAGGCCACCATGGGAATGGACGAGGCCACCATGGGAATGGGACGAGGCACCATGGAATGGGACCACACCATGGGGAATGGCAAAGAACAAGAGGAGGCACACCATGGGAATGGGAAACGAGGCACACACCATGGGAATGGCAAGAGGCACACCATGGGAATGGCAAGAGGCACACCATGGGAATGGCAAGAGGCACACCATGGGAATGGGGAAGAGCAGTGTGTCAACAACATATCCTCAGAGTGGAGACCTTCTCAAAGAATGAACTGGAAACGACTACATAACTATCTATTATCTACTATTATATGCTATTAATAACATTATAGATAATGTGCTATTATCTACTCTCTATCCATGGTTAGGTTTAGTTAAGGTTACTTTAGGTTAGGTTACGTTTCATTTCCTTTCGTAACGTAAATATAATGTATTATTGACGATCATGTGGAAATGGAATTCAAAAACTGTTTCAGTGTGCCCACGAATTCCATTTACAGGAAACTAAATTCTTCAAGGAAAACGTTTTCAGCATATACCTCATATTTTAAACCAACGATTTATATTACATTAAAGTTATAACGTGAGAATAATCTCCGTTTACGACAAAAGTTCATTTACCACTGTTCAAGTAGACTATTACTGGAACTGTGATATGCTCTCAGACCAGGGCCTCACAGACCAGGTGCCTCACAGACCAGGTGCCTCACAGACCAGGGCCTCACAGACCAGGTGCCTCTCAGACTAGGTGCCTCTCAGACCAGGTGCCTCACAGACCAGGTGCCTCACAGACCAGGTGCCTCTCAGACCAGGTGCCTCACAGACCAGGTGCCTCACAGACCAGGTGCCTCACAGACCAGGTGCCTCACAGACCAGGGGCCTCTCAGACCAGGTGCCTCACAGACCAGGTGCCTCTCAGACCAGGTGCCTCACAGACCAGGTGCCTCACAGACCAGGTGCCTCACAGACCAGGTGCCTCTCAGACCAGGTGCCTCACAGACCAGGTGCCTCACAGACCAGGTGCCTCACAGACCAGGTGCCTCACAGACCAGGGGCCTCTCAGACCAGGTGCCTCACAGACCAGGGCCTCACAGACCAGGTGGCCTCACAGACCAGGTGCCTCTCAGACCAGGAGCCTCACAGACCAGGTGCCTCACAGACCAGGTGCCTCACAGACCAGGGGCCACACAGACCAGGTGCCTCACAGACCAGGTTGCCTCACAGACCAGGGGCCTCACAGACCAGGTGCCTCACAGACCAGGTGTCCTCACAGAACCAGGTGCCTCACAGACCAGTGCCTCACAGACCAGGGGCCTCTCAGACACAGGTGCCTCACAGACCAGGTGCCTCTCAGACCAGGGGCCTCACAGACCAGGTGCCTCACAGACCAGGTGCCTCACAGACCAGAGGCCTCACAGACCAGGTGCCTCTCAGACAGGGGCCTCACAGACCAGGGGCCTCTCAGACCAGGGCCTCACAGACCAGGTGCCTCACAGACCAGGTGCCTCACAGACCAGGGGCCTCACAGACCAGGTGCCTCTCAGACCAGGTGCCTCACAGACCAGGTGCCTCACAGACCAGGGGCCTCTCAGACCAGGGGCCTCACAGACCAGGTGCCTCACAGACCAGGTGCCTCACAGACCAGGTGCCTCACAGACCAGGTGCCTCACAGACCAGGGGCCTCACAGACCAGGTGCCTCTCAGACCAGGTGCCTCACAGACCAGGTGCCTCACAGACCAGGGGCCTCTCAGACCAGGGGCCTCACAGACCAGGTGCCTCACAGACCAGGTGCCTCACAGACCAGGGGCCTCACAGACCAGGTGCCTCTCAGACCAGGGGCCTCAGAGACCAGGTGCCTCACAGACCAGGTGCCTCACAGACCAGGGCCACACAGACCAGGTGCCTCACAGACCAGGGGCCACACAGACCAGGGGCCTCACAGACCAGGGGCCACACAGACCAGGGGCCACACAGACCAGGGGCCTCACAGACCAGGGGCCTCTCAGACCAGGGGCCTCACAGACCAGGTGCCTCACAGACCAGGTGCCTCACAGACCAGGGGCCTCACAGACCAGGTGCCTCTCAGACCAGGTGCCTCACAGACCAGGTGCCTCACAGACCAGGGGCCTCTCAGACCAGGGGCCTCACAGACCAGGTGCCTCACAGACCAGGTGCCTCACAGACCAGGTGCCTCACAGACCAGGGGCCTCACAGACCAGGTGCCTCTCAGACCAGGTGCCTCACAGACCAGGTGCCTCACAGACCAGGGGCCTCTCAGACCAGGGGCCTCACAGACCAGGTGCCTCACAGACCAGGTGCCTCACAGACCAGGGGCCTCACAGACCAGGTGCCTCTCAGACCAGGGGCCTCACAGACCAGGTGCCTCACAGACCAGGTGCCTCACAGACCAGGGGCCACACAGACCAGGTGCCTCACAGACCAGGGGCCACACAGACCAGGGGCCTCACAGACCAGGGGCCACACAGACCAGGGGCCTCAGAGACCAGGGGCCACACAGACCAGGGGCCTCACAGACCAGGGGCCACACAGACCAGGGGCCTCACAGACCAGGGGCCACACAGACCAGGGCCACACAGACCACGGGCCTCACAGACCAGGGGCCACACAGACCAGGGGCCACACAGACCAGGGGCCTCACAGACCAGGGGCCACACAGACCAGGGGCCTCACAGACCAGGGGCCTCACAGACCAGGGGCCACACAGACCAGGGGCCTCACAGACCAGGGGCCACACAGACAGGGGCCACACAGACCAGGGGCCTCACAGACCAGGGGCCTCACAGACCAGGGCCACATAGACCAGGGGCCACACAGACCAGGGGCCTCACACACCAGGGGCCCACCTGGCCCACCTGGCCCACCTGGCCCACCTGAAACCACAGTTGAGGAAGGAGCAGAGAGCCAACCCCCCCCCCCACCGTGCCCTACTTTATGATAATACAAACATCAATAATTAAGCAAACTCACTCACAGTAAAACTAATGAAAAAGGTTTCACTCTCCAGCTGACTCACCTGGGGTGGGGGGGTGGGGGAGTCCCAGTCACACACTAGTGCCAGTCACACACTAGTGCCAGACACACACTAGTGCCAGACACACACTAGTGCCAGTCACACACTAGTGCCAGACACACACTAGTGCCAGACACACACTAGTGCCAGACACACACTAGTGCCAGTCACACACTAGTGCCAGTCACACACTAGTGCCAGACACACACTAGTGCCAGACACACACTAGTGCCAGACACACACTAGTGCCAGACACACACTAGTGCCAGTCACACACTAGTGCCAGACACACACTAGTGCCAGACACACACTAGTGCCAGACACACACTAGTGCCAGACACACACTAGTGCCAGACACACACTAGTGCCAGACACACACTAGTGCCAGACACACACTAGTGCCAGACACACACTAGTGCCAGACACACACTAGTGCCAGACACACACTAGTGCCAGACACACACTAGTGGCAGTATCACCCTAGTGCCAGCCACACACTAGTGCCAGGCACACACTAGTGCCAGCCTCACTAGTGCCAGCCTCACACTAGTGCCAGTATCACCCTAGTGCCAGCCTCACACTAGTGTCAGACTCACACTAGTGCCAGCCTCACACTAGTGCCAGCCTCACACTAGTGTCAGCCTCATACTAGTGCCAGCCTCACACTAGTGTCAGCCTCACACTAGTGCCAGTCTCACACTAGTGCCAGTCTCACACTAGTGTCAGCCTCACACTAGTGCCAGCCTCACACTAGTGCCAGCGTCACACTAGTGCCAGCCTCACACTAGTGCCAGTCACACACTAGTGCCAGCCTCACACTAGTGCCAGCCACACCCTAGTGCCAGCCACACCCTAGTGCCAGCGTCACACTAGTGCCAGACACACCATAGTGCCAGCCACTCGCTAGTGCCAGCCTCACACTAGTGCCAGCGTCACCCTAGTGCCAGCGTCACACTAGTGCCAGCCACACACTAGTGCCAGCGTCACCCTAGTGCCAGACACACACTAGTGCCCGCGTCACACTAGTGCCAGCCTCACACTAGTGCCAGCCACACCCTAGTGCCAGCCACACCCTAGTGCCAGCGTCACACTAGTGCCAGACACACCATAGTGCCAGCCACTCGCTAGTGCCAGCCTCACACTAGGTGCCAGCGTCACCCTAGTGCCAGCGTCACACTAGTGCCAGCCACACACTAGTGCCAGCGTCACCCTAGTGCCAGACACACACTAGTGCCAGCGTCACCCCTAGTGCCAGCCACACACTAGTGCCAGCCACACACTAGTGCCAGCCTCACACTAGTGCCAGCCTCACACTAGTGCCAGCGTCACCCTAGTGCCAGCCTCACACTAGTGCCAGCGTCACACTAGTGCCAGACACACCATAGTGCCAGCCACACACTAGTGCCAGCCACACCCTAGTGCCAGCCACACCCTAGTGCCAGCCACACCCTAGTGCCAGCCTCACACTAGTGCCAGCCACACACTAGTGCCAGCCTCACCCTAGTGCCAGCCACACCCTAGTGCCAGGAACACCCTAGTGCCAGCCACACACTAGTGCCAACCACACCCTAGTGCCAGCCACACACTAGTGCCAGCCACACCCTAGTGCCAGCCACACCCTAGTGCCAGCCTCACCCTAGTACCAGCCTCACCCTAGTGCCAGCCACACATTAGTGCCAGCCACATCCTAGTGCCAGCCACACCCTAGTGCCAGCCACACCCTAGTGCTAGCCACACCCTAGTGCCAGCCTCACCCTAGTGCCAGCCTCATCCTAGTGCCAGCCACACCCTAGTGCCAGCCTCACCCTAGTGCCAGCCTCACCCTAGTGCCAGCCTCACACTAGTGCCAGCCACACCCTAGTGCCAGCCACACCCTAGTACCAGCCACACCCTAGTGCAAGCCACACCCTAGTGCCAGCCACACCCTAGTGCCAGCCTCACCCTAGTGGCAGCCACACCCTAGTGGCAGCCACACCCTAGTGCCAGCCACACCCTAGTGCTAGCCACACCCTAGTGCCAGCCACTCGCTAGTGCCAGCCTCACACTAGTGCCAGCGTCACCCTAGTGCCAGCGTCACACTAGTGCCAGCCACACACTAGTGCCAGCGTCACCCTAGTGCCAGACACACACTAGTGCCAGCGTCACACTAGTGCCAGCCTCACACTAGTGCCAGCCACACCCTAGTGCCAGCCACACCCTAGTGCCAGCGTCACACTAGTGCCAGACACACCATAGTGCCAGCCACTCGCTAGTGCCAGCCTCACACTAGTGCCAGCGTCACCCTAGTGCCAGCGTCACACTAGTGCCAGCCACACACTAGTGCCAGCGTCACCCTAGTGCCAGACACACACTAGTGCCAGCGTCACCCTAGTGCCAGCCACACACTAGTGCCAGCCACACACTAGTGCCAGCCTCACACTAGTGCCAGCCTCACACTAGTGCCAGCGTCACCCTAGTGCCAGCCTCACACTAGTGCCAGCGTCACACTAGTGCCAGACACACCATAGTGCCAGCCACACACTAGTGCCAGCCACACCCTAGTGCCAGCCACACCCTAGTGCCAGCCACACCCTAGTGCCAGCCTCACACTAGTGCCAGCCACACACTAGTGCCAGCCTCACCCTAGTGCCAGCCACACCCTAGTGCCAGCCACACCCTAGTGCCAGCCACACACTAGTGCCAGCCACACCCTAGTGCCAGCCACACACTAGTGCCAGCCACACCCTAGTGCCAGCCACACCCTAGTGCCAGCCTCACCCTAGTACCAGCCTCACCCTAGTGCCAGCCACACATTAGTGCCAGCCACATCCTAGTGCCAGCCACACCCTAGTGCCAGCCACACCCTAGTGCTAGCCACACCCTAGTGCCAGCCTCACCCTAGTGCCAGCCTCATCCTAGTGCCAGCCACACCCTAGTGCCAGCCTCACCCTAGTGCCAGCCTCACCCTAGTGCCAGCCTCACACTAGTGCCAGCCACACCCTAGTGCCAGCCACACCCTAGTACCAGCCACACCCTAGTGCAAGCCACACCCTAGTGCCAGCCACACCCTAGTGCCAGCCTCACCCTAGTGGCAGCCACACCCTAGTGCCAGCCACACCCTAGTGCCAGCCACACCCTAGTGCTAGCCACACCCTAGTGCCAGCCACACCCTAGTGCCAGCCACACACTAGTGCCAGCCACACCCTAGTGCCAGCCACACCCTAGTGCCAGCCACACCCTAGTTCCAGCCTCACCCTAGTGCCAGCCACACCCTAGTGCCAGCCACACCCTAGTGCCAGCCACACCCTAGTGCCAGCCACACCCTAGTGTCAGCCACACCCTAGTGCCAGCCACACCCTAGTGCCAGCCTCACCCTAGTGCCAGCCACACCCTAGTGCCAGCCTCACCCTAGTGCCAGCCACACCCTAGTGCCAGCCTCACCCTAGTGCCAGCCACACCCTAGTGCCAGCCACACCCTAGTGCCAGCCACACCCTAGTGCTAGCCTCACCCTAGTGCCAGCCACACACTAGTGCCAGCCTCACACTAGTGCCAGCCTCACCCTAGTGCCAGCCTCACCCTAGTGCCAGCCACACCCTAGTGCCAGCCACACCCTAGTGCCAGCCTCACCCTAGTGCCAGCCACACCCTAGTGCCAGCCTCACCCTAGTGCCAGCCACACCCTAGTGCCAGCCACACCCTAGTGCCAGCCCACACCCTAGTGCCAGCCTCACCCTAGTGCCAGCCTCACCCTAGTGCCAGCCTCACCCTAGTGCCAGCCTCACCCTAGTGCCAGCCACACCCTAGTGCCAGCCTCACCCTAGTGCCAGCCTCACCCTAGTGCCAGCCTCACCCTAGTGCCAGCCACACCCTAGTGCCAGCCACACCCTAGTGCCAGCCTCACCCTAGTGCCAGCCTCACCCTAGTGCCAGCCACACCCTAGTGCCAGCCTCACCCTAGTGCCAGCCTCACCCTAGTGCCAGCCTCACCCTAGTGCCAGCCTCACCCTAGTGCCAGCTACACCCTAGTGCCAGCCTCACCCTAGTGCCAGCCTCACCCTAGTGCCAGCCTCACCCTAGTGCCAGCCACACCCTAGTGCCAGCCTCACACTAGTGCCAGCCTCACCCTAGTGCCAGCCTCACCCTAGTGCCAGCCTCACCCTAGTGCCAGCCACACCCTAGTGCCAGCCTCACCCTAGTGCCAGCCTCACCCTAGCGTAACCCAACGCTCGTTTTCTCAACTGTTTATTAAAGGAAGCAAAAAAATTTAGAATATTAAGTAAGAATTACATGAATACATGAGGTAGGTGGAGCGAGGCGCCTGGAGGCTGGGTATGTATGTATGAATATTACACTCTAATGACCATGTATGTATACATTGTTAATTATGCTTATCATACATGCCACGAACTTGACAATATAATTATATGCACCGGACTTGAACTACGGTAAAATACTATGGTATTATACATATTATTTGGTTATGTATACATATATATGTATATATATATATATATATATATATATATATATATATATATATATATATATATATATATATATATATATATATGTCGTATCTAGTAGCCAGAACTCACTTCTCAGCCTACTATTCAAGGCCCGATTTGCCTAATAAGCCAAGTTTTCCTGAATTAATATATTTACTATAATATTTTTCTTATGAAATGATAAAGCAACCCTTTTCTCTATGTATGAGGTCAATTTTTTTTTATTGGAGTTAAAATTAACGTAGATATATGACCGAACCTAACCAACCCTACCTAACCTAACCTAACCTATATTTATAGGTAAGGTTAGGTTAGGTAGCCAAAAAAAGCTAGGTTAGGTTAGGTTAGGTAGGTTAGGTAGACGAAAAAACATTAATTCATGAAAACTTGGCTTATTAGGCAAATCGGGCCTTGAATAGTAGGCTGAGAAGTGCGTTCTGGCTATTAGGTACGACATATATATATATATATATATAAATATATATATATATATATATATATATATATATATATATATATATATATATATATATATATATATATATATGTATGTATGTCGTACCTAGTAGCCAGAACGCACTTCTCAGCCTACTATGCAAGGCCAAATTTGCCTAATAAGCCAAGTTTTCATGAATTGTTTTTCGACTACCTAACCTAACCTAACTTTTTCGGCTACCTAACCTAACCTAACTTTTTCGGCTACCTAACCTAACCTAACCTATAAAGATAGGTTAGGTTAGGTTAGGTAGGGTTGGTTAGGTTCGGTCATATATCTACGTTAATTTTAACTCCAATAAAAAAAATGACCTCATACATAATGAAATGGGTAGCTTTATCACTTCATAAGAAAAAAATTAGAGAAATTATATTAATTCAGGAAAACTTGGCTTATTAGGCAAATCGGGCCTTGTATACTAGGCCGAGAAGTGCGTTCTGGCTACTAGGTACGACATATATATATATATATATATATATATATATATATATATATATATATATATATATATATATATATATATATATTTATATATATATCTCCGATTTTATATCTACATTTGAGTGAGGTGGAAGGGGTGATGTGGCATTAACACAAGACAGAACAAGATGTGGCATTAATAGGGTATTAATTTCATCAACACAAGACAGAACACGAAACAATGGATATTGAATAGAAGTGTTTGTAGAAAGCCTGTTGGTCCATATTTCTTGATGCTTCTATATTGGAGCGGAGTCTTGAGGTGGGTAGAATATAGTTGTGAATATAGTTATATATATATATATATATATATATATATATATATATATATATATATATATATATATATATATATATATATATGTCGTACCTAGTTGCCAGAACGCTCTTCTCAGCCTACTATGCAAGGCCTGATTTGCCTAATAAGCCAAGTTTTCCTTAATTAATATATTTTCTCTAATTTTTTTCTTATGAAATGATAAAGCTACCCATTTCATTATGTATGAGGTAATTTTTTTTTATTGGAGTTAAAATTAACGTAGATATATGACCGAACCTAACCAACCCTACCTAACCTAACCTAACCTATCTTTATAGGTTAGGTTAGGTTAGGTAGCGGAAAAAGTTAGGTTAGGTTAGGTTAGGTAGGTTAGGTAGTCGAGAAACAATTAATTCATGAAAACTTGGCTTATTAGGCAAATCGGGCCTTGCATAGTAGGCTGAGAAGTGCGTTCTGGCTACTAGGTACGACATATATATATATATATATATATATATATATATATATATATATATATATATATATATATATATATATATATATATTATTTGATTATAAATATACATATACATGCATTTATTTAATTTTTTTAACGTTGAATTTGAGGTGCAGTATAGCATTAACTAGATGGGGTATCCGGCGGTGCCCGGGTCTCTCTGGTGGCAGATGTTCCCTACTTAATACTCCATCCTGGGGACATGTGCACGCACGCACACGCACACAGTGCACAGGAGGATACAAGATGACCTAGACAGACTGAATGAATGGTCCAACAAATGGCTGCTAAAGTTCAACCTAAGAGTAAATGCAAGGTCATGAAACTAGGCGGTGGAAACAGGAGGCCAGACAGAGGATACAGAATGGGAGATGAAGTGCTTCATGAAACGGACAGAGAGAAGGATCTGGGAGTTAATCTCTCACACAGGGTGAATAGGTGAATTTATCAATAAAATCGGAAACACTGAAATGGAATCGTGACGTATTTAGTATAGCGTGTGTTTCTCTTATGTGCAACAGATGGCGCTGTTTCTTAAGAAAAATGTTTTTACCTGTCACAGGTGTGGCATATATACTTATACTTTCGAAATGATTGGTATGGTAAACAACACACGTCAATTCCAACACAATGTCACACAAAATATGTTAAATCGAAATGAAAATAAATCGAAATCTATGAAAATTCAATTTATCAATGCAATCGGAAACACTGAAATGGAATCGTAAAATATTTAGTATAGCATTTGTTGCTATTACGTGCAACAGATGGCACTGTTTCTCAAAAAGACATGTCTTTACCTGTCACAGGTGTGGCATCTATATAGTAGGTATATAAAAACACGCGCCTATTCGAATGCAATGTTGTGTCAAATTTTCAAAGCAATCGGTAAAGAGGTTTCACAGATTTCCCTCACATGAAAAACAGTTTAAAAAAAAAAAAAAATTCCCGTCACAGACGTGACATGTATATAGTGTGTATATAAAAACCTGCTCGGATGTGAATGGAACGTTGTGTGGAAATTTCAACGCAATCGGTGAAGAACTTTCGGAGATTAGCGGTTATCAACAAACGAACATTGACATTTTTTTATAAAGATTATAAGTGTCCTGCCCTTATGTACACCCACACCTGTCACTGGTGTGGGAGTACATATGTGGTGTTACAACCACTCCACACACCTGCTCATGACGTCTCTCTAATATAATTTAGTAACAGGTGAAGGAGGAGGATGTTTGCTGGTCGACTGGCGAGAGATTCGTGAGTGTGGTGAGGCCAGGTGAGGCCAGGTGAGGCTAGGTGAGGCTAGGTGAGGGCAGGTGAGGCCAGGTGAGGCCAGGTGAGGCCAGGTGAGGCCAGGTGAGGCTAGGTGAGGCCAGGTGAGGCCAGGTGAGGCCAGGTGAGGCTAGGTGAGGCCAGGTGAGGCCAGGTGAGGCCAGGTGAGGCTAGGTGAGGCCAGGTGAGGCCAGGTGAGGCCAGGTGAGGCTAGGTGAGGCCAGGTGAGGCTAGGTGAGGCCAGGTGAGGCCAGGTGAGGCCAGGTGAGGCTAGGTGAGGCCAGGTGAGGCTAGGTGAGGCCAGGTGAGGCCAGGTGAGGCTAGGTGAGGCCAGGTGAGGCTAGGTGAGGCCAGGTGAGGCCAGGTGAGGCCAGGTAACACAGGCACTCAGTATAGTGTGGAGGAAGAGCTTGGACACGGGGGAGATACCAGATGCACTTAAAGTAGCAGACATAGCCCCGCTACACAAGGGAGGGAGCAAAGCATTGCCAAAGAATTATAGACCAGTTGCACTAACGTCCCACATAATAAAAGTATTTGAGAGAGTGATCAGAAGTCAGGTCACTAGATTCATGGAGACCAATGACCTTCACAACCCAGGCCAACATGGCTTTCGAGCGGGAAGATCATGCCTCTCACAGCTACTTGATCACTACGACAAAATCACTGAGGCATTAGAAGAAAACAGAATGGAGATGTGGTGTTCACAGACTTCACAAAGGCATTTCATAAATGTGACCATGGAGTGATAACACACAAAATGAGGTCAATGGGAATAACTGCTAAAATAGGACGCTTGATATTCAGTTTTCTGTTGAACAGAACACAAAGAGTAACGGTCAACCATATAAAATCGAGTCCAAGCGCAGTTAAAAGCTCTGTACCTCAGGGTACAGTCCTTGCACCACTGCTGTTCCTTATTCTCATATCAGATATAGACAAAAATACAAGTCACAGCTTCGTGTCATCCTTTGCAGATGACACAAAAATCAGCATGAAAATTACCTCTGTTGAAGACATTGAAAAACTACAAGCAGATATTAAGAAAGTTTTCGACTGGGCAGCAGAAAATAACATGATGTTTAACAGTGATAAATTCCTGGGGCCAGATTCACGAAGCAGTTACGCAAGTACTTACGAACGTGTACATCTTTCCTCAATCTTTCGCGGCTTTGGTTACATTTACTAAACAGTTTACAAGTATGAAAACTTGCCATTCAACTGTTGTTATTGTTATAAACAGCCTCCTGGTGCTTCGGAGCTCATTAACTGTTTAATAATTGTAAATAAAGCCGCCAAAGATTGAGAAAAGATAGACAGGATCGCAAGTGCTTGCGTAACTGCTTTGTGAATCTGGTTCCAGGTACTCAGGTACGGCAAAAATGAAAACCTTAAGCAAAATACAGGATACAAAACACAATCAAATGTGCCCATAGTAGGAAGTCCCCATGAGTCCCCACCAGTCACCACCAGTTACCACCAGTTACCACCAGTTACCACCAGTCATCACCAGTTACCACCAGTTACCACCAGTCATCACCAGTTACCACCAGTCACCACCAGTCATCACCAGTCCCCACCAGTCACCACCAGTCACTACCAGTCACCACCAGTCACTACCAGTCACTACCAGTCACCACCAGTCATCACCAGTTACCACCAGTCACCACCAGTCACCACCAGTCACCACCAGTCATCACCAGTTACCACCAGTCACCACCAGTCACCACCAGTCATCACCAGTTACCACCAGTCACCACCAGTCAACACCAGTCCCCACCAGTCACCACCAGTCACTACCAGTCACCACCAGTCACTACCAGTCACTACCAGTCACCACCAGTCAACACCAGTCACCACCAGTCATCACCAGTTACCACCAGTCACTACCAGTCACCACCAGTCATCACCAGTTACCACCAGTCACCACCAGTCACCACCAGTCACCACCAGTCATCACCAGTTACCACCAGTCACCACCAGTCAACACCAGTCCCCACCAGTCACCACCAGTCACCACCAGTCACTACCAGTCACCACCAGTCACTACCAGTCACCACCAGTCACCACCAGTCACTACCAGTCACCACCAGTCACCACCAGTCACTACCAGTCACCACCAGTCAACACCAGTCCCCACCAGTCACCACCAGTCAACACCAGTCACCACCAGTCACCACCAGTCATCACCAGTTACCACCAGTCACCACCAGTCACCACCAGTCACCACCAGTCATCACCAGTTACCACCAGTCATCACCAGTCCCCACCAGTCCCCACCAGTCCCCACCAGTCACTACCAGTCACCACCAGTCACCACCAGTCACCACCAGTCACCACCAGTCACCACCAGTCATCACCAGTTACCACCAGTCACCACCAGTCATCACCAGTCATCACCAGTCCCCACCAGTCCCCACCAGTCCCCACCAGTCATCACCAGTCACCACCAGTCACCACCAGTCACCACCAGTCACCACCAGTCCCCACCAGTCACCACCAGTCACCACCAGACACCACCAGTCCCCACCAGTCACCACCAGTCCCCACCAGTCACCACCAGACACCACCAGTCACCACCAGTCATCACCAGTCACCACCAGTCACCACCAGTCCCCCCCAGTCATCACCAGTCACCACCAGTCACCACCAGTCCCCACCAGTCCCCACCAGTCATCACCAGTCACCACCAGTCACCACCAGTCCCCACCAGTCACCACCAGTCCCCACCAGTCCCCACCAGTCACCACCAGACACCACCAGTCACCACCAGTCACCACCAGTCACCACCAGTCCCCACCAGTCCCCACCAGTCACCACCAGTCACCACCACCAGTCACCACCAGTCCTCCACCAGTCACCACCAGACACCACCAGTCACCACCAGTCACCACCAGTCCCCACCAGTCACCACCAGACACCACCAGTCATCACCAGTCACCACCAGTCACCACCAGTCCCCACCAGTCACCACCAGTCATCACCAGTCACCACCAGTCCCCACCAGTCCCCACCAGTCAACACCAGTCACCGGCCAGTCCCCACCAGTCACCACCAGTCCCCACCAGTCACCACCAGTCACCACCAGTCCCCACCAGTCACCACCAGTCCCCACCAGTCACCACCAGTCACCACCAGTCCCCACCAGTCACCACCACCAGTCACCACCAGTCACCACCAGTCCCCACCAGTCACCACCAGTCACCACCAGTCACCACCAGTCCCCACCAGTCACCACCAGTCACCACCAGTCACCACCAGTCATCACCAGTCACCACCAGTCATCACCAGTCCCCACCAGTCCCCACCAGTCACCACCAGTCCCCACCAGTCCCCACCAGTCACCACCAGTCCCCACCAGTCACCACCAGTCACCACCAGTCCCCACCAGTCACCACCAGTCACCACCAGTCACCACCAGTCACCACCACCAGTCACCACCAGTCACCACCAGTCCCCACCAGTCACCACCAGTCCCCACCAGTCACCACCAGTCACCACCAGTCCCCACCAGTCACCACCAGTCACCACCAGTCACCACCAGTCACCACCACCAGTCACCACCAGTCCTCCACCAGTCACCACCAGTCACCACCACCAGTCCCCACCAGTCACCACCAGTCACCACCAGTCACCACCAGTCACCACCAGTCACCACCAGTCACCACCAGTCCCCACCAGTCACCACCAGTCCCCACCAGTCACCACCAGTCACCACCAGTCACCACCAGTCACCACCAGTCCCCACCAGTCACCACCAGTCCCCACCAGTCACCACCAGTCCCCACCAGTCACCACCAGTCACCACCAGTCACCACCAGTCCCCACCAGACACCACCAGTCACCACCAGTCACCACCAGTCCCCACCAGACACCACCAGTCACCACCAGTCACCACCAGTCACCACCACCAGTCACCACCAGTCCTCCACCAGTCACCACCAGTCCCCACCAGACACCACCAGTCACCACCAGTCCCCACCAGTCACCACCAGTCACCACCAGTCCCCCACCAGTCACCACCAGTCACCACCAGTCCCCACCAGTCACCACCAGTCACCACCAGTCACCACCAGTCCCCACCAGTCACCACCAGTCACCACCAGTCCCCACCAGTCACCACCAGTCACCACCACCAGACACCACCAGTCCCCACCAGTCACCACCAGTCACCACCAGTCCCCACCAGTCACCACCAGTCACCACCACCAGTCACCACCAGTCCTCCACCAGTCACCACCAGTCACCACCAGTCCCCACCAGTCACCACCAGTCACCACCACCAGTCACCACCAGTCCTCCACCAGTCACCACCAGTCCCCACCAGTCACCACCAGTCACCACCAGTCACCACCAGTCACCACCACCAGACACCACCAGTCCCCACCAGTCACCACCAGTCACCACCAGTCCCCACCAGTCACCACCAGTCACCACCACCAGTCACCCCCAGTCCTCCACCAGTCACCACCAGTCACCACCAGTCCCCACCAGTCACCACCAGTCACCACCACCAGTCACCACCAGTCACCACCACCAGTCACCACCAGTCCTCCACCAGTCACCACCAGTCCCCACCAGACACCACCAGTCACCACCAGTCACCACCAGTCACCACCACCAGTCACCACCAGTCCTCCACCAGTCACCACCAGTCACCACCAGTCCCCACCAGTCACCACCAGTCATCACCAGTCACCACCAGTCACCACCAGTCATCACCAGTCACCACCAGTCACCACCAGTCATCACCAGTCACCACCAGTCACCACCAGTCCCCACCAGTCCCCACCAGTCACCACCAGTCACCACATAAGGGGCGGGAACACACAGGAAGTGCCAAACAGTGTTCCCAGTTTTTCACGAGCTAAGGAAAGAGAGTTTCCCCATGCTCAAATTTCTCTCTTTTTCCCGTCAGATTTCTGTTGCATCCCTGCACGCTGTGCCCTAGATCAATAGTGACACGGTCTGACACAGTCTGACTCAGTCTGACACAGTCTGACACAGTCTAACACAGTCTGACACAGTCTGACACAGTCTGACACAGTCTGACACAGGCTGACACAGTCTCACACAGTCTGACTCAGTCTGACACAGTCTGACACAGTCTAACACAGTCTGACACAGGCTGACACAGTCTGACACAGTCTGACTCAGTCTGACACAGTCTAACACAGTCTGACACAGGCTGACACAGTCTGACACAGTCTGACACAGTCTGACACAGTCTGACACAGTCTGACGCAGTCTGACACAGCCTGATACAGCCTGACACAGTCTGACACAGCCTGACACAGTTTGACACAGCCTGACACAGTCTGACACAGCCTGACACAGTTTGACACAGCCTGACACAGTCTGACGCAGTCTGACACAGCCTGATACAGCCTGACACAGTTTGACACAGTCTGACACAGTGTCACAGTACCGGGTACAGACACCACCAGACGCCAGGTACAGAAAGAAACTTTCTTTCATCTTATCAAACAAAATTCACAAAATTATGTAACTCTCCTGACAATTCATTAAACCAAAACATATTGTCTCTTCACCAATTCAAAATTCTTGTCAAAGGCTCAAAATACAAAATACACGTGATTGTATCTGTAATAAAATAGGAAAGTTATGGAATCGACTCGAACCCGTGTTCCTGGGAGCGTTCAGTGATGATCCTACTTCATCGCCTCACTGTTCCAGAAACGGGGCTGTTAATGCTACAGTTCAGCCTGTTAGGTAATTACAGATGACCACTTAAAAAGTACTTTTGTTCAAGGTGTTATAATCTTTTTTCTATCGCCATTAATTGGCCAATCTCCTGGAGGTACTTAGTAACACGTGTGGTAGTTAGGTGCTCTAAGTCTTCGGTTTTAAACACGATCAGAGCATCGTTGGTTTTATTCATGTATTTTTCATTTGAGGGAATCTTCGAAATCTCTTTAACGATTGCTTTGAAATTTTGACTCAACGTTGCATTCGAATAGGCGCATCTTTTTATATATCTACTATATACATGCCTCACCTGTGACAGGAAAAAAACGTTTTTTTTTTTTTTAAACAGCGCCATCTGTTGCACGTAAGGGCAACACACACTGTAATCTCCAAAAGTTTTTAACTGATTGCTTTGAAATTTTGACACAACGTTGCATTCGAATAGGTGCGTCTTTTTATATACCTACTATATAGATGCCTCACCTGTGACAAGTATAAACATGCGTTTTTGAAAAACAGCGCCATCTGTTGCACATAATGGCAACATGCACGCTATACTAAATATGTCACGGATTCCATTTCAATGTTTCCGATTGCATTGATAAATTAAATTTTCATAGATTTCTGTTTATTTTATTTTTTATTGAATTATTTTGTGTGACATTGTGTTGGAATTGAGCTGTGTTGTTTACCATACCGTTCATTTCATAAGTATAAGTATAGATGCCACACCTGTGACTGGGAAAACTATGCTTTTCATGAAAAACAGCATGCATGTATGTGCAACACACATGCTATACTAAATTTTTACGATTCCGATTCCATCGTCGGAGCACGGAGCAGCGACGTCAACGCCATCTGTGAGACCGCTCCCGAAGCCCCCCCCACAACATGGACGACGCCATCAAGTGGTGACAGGATTATACCAGCAAGAGGCGCAAGATTCCTGTCCTAGTCAGCTGGAGAGGTAGCTGTTGCTGACCTCTGGTGAGGTGGCGCCTAGAAAAGCAGCGCCATCTATTGTAGGAGGAGTTGCATGTCTATGTCAGAGTCCGTAAGTGATGTTTCCTAGTGTCCCATGTACTGACCAGTGTACTGGTGACGTGTCTGTATCCACAGAGGCGACGTAGGGCTGCTGTGGCACGAGGACAGTCAGTCTACCCAGGGCAGACTATTATCTCCACTCCATTCTGCTTTACGTGAGCAGTGAGCCGCCGCCGGAGAGGAACTGTGTAGTGTTCTGCTGTCTGCCTGTGAAGTGGCAGTGGCAGAATTCGGCGTACCCGGGACTGGCTTCACTCCCAGGTACCTATTTACTGTTAGGTAACAAGAGCATCAGGGTGAAAGAAACATTTTGCCCATTTGTCTCCGCCTCCACCGGGAATCGAACCCGGAACCTCAGGACTACGAATCCGAAGCTCTGTCCACCCAGCTGTCAGGCGCCTTGGCAGGTACTAATAATTTAATATTAAGTAGTAATAATAGTAGGTATTAATAGTTTAATAACTAGCACGTACTGCTACTTATTAAATAAAATTATGTGTGTGTGTACTCACCTATTTGTACTCACCTATTGGTGCCTGCCGGATCGGATTGTAGTTCTTGGACCCCGCTGTTCCAGCCCGTGATTGTCTACTGCTGTGACTCCTGGCGGGTTTCTCTGTCATACCTGCTTGTAAATGAAGCGTGTCTACTCACCTATTTGTGCTTGCGGGGGTTGAGCTTTGGCTCTTTGGTCCCGCCTCTCAACTGTCAATCAACAGGTGTACAGGTTCCTGAGGCTACTGGGCTCTATCATATCTACATTTAAAACTGTGTATGGAGTCAGCCTCCACCACATCACTGCCTAATGCATTCCATCCGTGCGTGTGTGTGTGTGTGTGCGCGTGTGCGTGTGTGTGTGTGCGTGTGCGTGTGCGTGTGTGCGTGTGCGTGTGCGTGTGCGTGTGTGTGTGTGTGTGTGTGCGTGTGTGTGTGTGTTTTACATATTTTTAAAGAGCAAAATAGTTTCCAATAATTTATATTGCTTCACAATACTGAGTTGAATTCAATTACGTGTTAATCCAGTGCAAGGCTCTACCGTGATATTTAAATAATAAATTAGTTTAGCTGAAATATACAATAAATATAGTTAATATTACATGATATAATTTTACATAAAATTAGTAATATATAATTACCTATAAGAAACATATAATTAATTATATGATCCCTGGCTCACTGTGAAGAATGATCTTGAGCCAATGTGGTTCATCTTAAATCAGAGCCAGTTGACAGATGCGTGTTATATATGATGCTGCTAGAGATGCTGGGAGGTGATGTCATCTCCCAGTCTGGGCCCAAGATGCCTCTTCACTTCCTGGTTCTTTTAACAACTATGTCTTAGCCAAACATTATAATACATAACATAATAACATATACATGCAGAAAATTGTAAGAGGCGTCAATGAAAAACATGAAATATGTATACTTAGCGTGTCTAATTTATGTATATTTAGTATGTATCGTGTAAATACGACATATTTATTTAGCCTGTATCCCAGTATCTTGGCTCAGGGTCAATGGAGGACCATCAGACTCTTGTGTGGACGGAGTCATCTGTATATTGACTACTGGTGTCAGCACCTGTGTCATAGTTCAGGTCCGTTAATGGTGGCACCTGTGTCATAGTTCAGGTCCGTTAATGGTGGCACCTGTGTCATAGTTCAGGTCCGTTAATGATGGCACCTGTGTCATAGTTCAGGTCCGTTAATGATGGCACCTGTGTCATAGTTCAGGTCCGTTAATGATGGCACCTGTGTCATAGTTCAGGTCCGTTAATGATGGCACCTGTGTCATAGTTCAGGTCCGTTAATGATGGCACCTGTGTCATAGTTCAGGTCCGTTAATGGTGGCACCTGTGTCATAGTTCAGGTCCGTTAATGATGGCACCTGTGTCATAGTTCAGGTCCCCATAATGATGGCACCTGTGTCATAGTTCAGGTCCGTTAATGATGGCACCTGTGTCATAGTTCAGGTCCCCATAATGATGGCACCTGTGTCATAGTTCATGTCCCCTTAATGATGGCACCTGTGCCATAGTTCAGGTCACCATAATGGTGGCACCTGTGTCATAGTTCATGTCCCCTTAATGATGGCACCTGTGCCATAGTTCAGGTCCCCATAATGATGGCACCTGTGCCATAGTTCAGGCCCCCTTAATGATGGCACCTGTGCCATAGTTCATGTCCCCATAATGATGGCACCTGTGCCATAGTTCAGGTCCCCATAATGATGGCACCTGTGCCATAGTTCAGGTCCCCATAATGATGGCACCTGTGCCATAGTTCAGGTCCTACTAACAATGGCACCAATGGACTAACAGCTTCAGTGCCACACAACGAGGCCTTCCGCTCAACTACACAACAACAACAATAATGGTTTAATTAATAATCTTACCAAGTAATTAACTCCCCCTCCCCCCCCCCCCCATGGGAGTGCGACTCTGTGTGGTGTGGCTGTGTGGTGTGGCTGTGTGGTGTGGCTGTGTGGTGTGGCTGTGTGGTGTGGCTGTGTGGTGTGGCTGTGTGGTGTGGCTGTGTGGTGTGGCTGTGTGGTGTGGCTGTGTGGTGTGGCTCTCCTCCCCCTTTCCGCACCTTGGTAGGTATAAACTATCACGTATTAAGTACAGACGTTTGCTTGAAGAGTGATGCCAGAGGTAAGAAATACACTGAAATATACAGAGGTAAGTTCAAATACACTACAATACTCTA
>NC_091201.1:2216728-2249228 GCF_040958095.1 Procambarus clarkii
ACCGCTTGGGCTGGATGGTAGAGCAACGGTCTCGCTTCATGCAGGTCGGCGTTCAATCCCCGACCGTCCACAACTGGTTGGGGCACCATTCCTTTCCCTCCGTCCCATCCCAATCCTGACCCCTTCCCAGTGCTATATAGTCGTAATGGCTTGGCGCTTTCCCCTTGATAATTCCCTCCCTGACTTCTGTGACCTCTATAGTGGAGAGCCTTATACTGGAGAGCCTTATACTGGAGAGCCTTATACTGGAGAGCCTTATACTGGAGAGCCTTATACTGGAGAGCCTTATACTGGAGAGCATTATACTGGAGAGCCTTATACTGGAGAGCATTATACTGGAGAGCCTTATACTTACACCAGTCTTCTGGGCTCCTTATCCTTCTCTGGACGTTAACTAAAAGTGGCGGGAGTCCTCCGTAGAGTTTCCTCTCATTGTAAACAAAAATCAGTCTCCCAATCCTGAGCACTCCAGTTGCAAACTCTGTGAGCAGGAACTATGGCATGATCTCCCGCACTACATCACTGAATGCCCAGTTATTAGACCTTTCAGACCAGTTGGCATGAGGTACCTGGAGCTTTGCAATTACTTTATTCACTCTCGTATTCTTGAAGATATCCTCACAGTGTACCCAAAATTTGCCAGTGCCGGCTACTAAACACATGGCTCTGTATGACTAACCATCCTGAGAGATGGGGACTTGTATTACCACTGCTACCTTATTCAATCTTGTGTTGTTGATATCCTCAAAATGCTTCCGGAGTCTGCCAGTGCAGACCGCTTATCACATGCCTCTGTATGACTAACCATCCTGTGTGATGGAGACTTTTAGCATCACCTAGTTAGCTTTTTTGACACACTGTACTCCACTTCATATAGTCTAGGGCAGCTGCACTAATGCACATGTACCTAATGTGTTAATAATAATAAAAAATAGACTCTTGGCCTTATCCAGCTGTGTTGTGAACAAGAACTGCACCACACTGGAGCCATGATGACCCATCTTGGTGGCCCAAGAGGCACAAGAACCATTAACATCAGAGGGAGAACTGAGGCAGCCAGCCATACTGGAGGGTCTACAGTCACGTGGTGATGACTGGTGACCTGTCACGTGGTGATGACTGGTGACCTGTCACGTGGTGATGACTGACGACCTGTCACGTGGTGATGACTGACGACCTGTCACGTGGTGATGACTGACGACCTGTCACGTGGTGATGACTGGTGACCTGTCACGTGGTGATGACTGGTGACCTGTCACGTGGTGATGACTGGTGACCTGTCACGTGGTGATGACTGACGACCTGTCACGTGGTGATGACTGGTGACCTGTCACGTGGTGATGACTGGTGACCTGTCACGTGGTGATGACTGGTGACCTGTCACGTGGTGATGACTGGTGACCTGTCACGTGGTGATGACTGGTGACCTGTCACGTGGTGATGACTGGTGACCTGTCACGTGGTGATGACTGGTGACCTGTCACGTGGTGATGACTGGTGACCTGTCACGTGGTGATGACTGGTGACCTGTCACGTGGTGATGACTGGTGACCTGTCACGTGGTGATGACTGGTGACCTGACACGTGGTGATGACTGGTGACCTGTCACGTGGTGATGACTGGTGACCTGTCACGTGGTGATGACTGGTGACCTGTCACGTGGTGATGACTGGTGACCTGTCACGTGGTGATGACTGGTGACCTGTCACGTGGTGATGACTGGTGACCTGTCACGTGGTGATGACTGGTGACCTGTCACGTGGTGATGACTGGTGACCTGTCACGTGGTGATGACTGGTGACCTGTCACGTGGTGATGACTGGTGACCTGTCACGTGGTGATGACTGGTGACCTGTCACGTGGTGATGACTGACGACCTGTCACGTGGTGATGACTGACGACCTGTCACGTGGTGATGACAGACGACCTGTCACGTGGTGATGACTGGTAACCTGTCACAATATCCCAGCTCCTTGTCACCATATCCCAGCTCCTTGTCACCATATCCCATTTCCTTGTCACCATATCCCAGCTCCTTGTCACCATATCCCATTTCCTTGTCACCATATCCCAATACCATGTCACCATATCCCAGCTCCTTGTCACCATATCCCATTTCCTTGTCACCATATCCCAACACCATGTCACCATATCCCAGCTCCTTGTCACCATATCCCAATACCATGTCACCATATCCCAGCTCCTTGTCACCATATCCCATTTCCTTGTCACCATATCCCAGCTCCTTGTCACCATATCCCATTTCCTTGTCACCATATCCCAATACCATGTCACCATATCCCAGCTCCTTGTCACCATATCCCATTTCCTTGTCACCATATCCCAACACCATGTCACCATATCCCAGCTCCTTGTCACCATATCCCAATACCATGTCACCATATCCCAGCTCCTTGTCACCATATCCCATTTCCTTGTCACCATATCCCAACACCATGTCACCATATCCCAGCTCCTTGTCACCATATCCCAACACTGTCACCATATCCCAGCTCCTTGTCACCATATCCCAACACCATGTCACCATATCCCAGCTCCTTGTCACCATATCCCAACACCATGTCACCATATCCCAGCTCCTTGTCACCATATCCCAACACCATGTCACCATATCCCAGCTCCTTGTCACCATATCCCAACACCATGTCACCATATCCCAGCTCCTTGTCACCATATCCCAACACCATGTCACCATATCCCACAGTTCCATAACTCAGTCATTCGATTTCTTGCCTAATAGGCCAAAATTTTTAACGTAATCGACCAATGTGTGAAATATCTGCACGTATTAGTCAAAATTAAAACACCGCAATTTTTTGCGTTTTCTATACACAGGCTGCATAGGTTAAGGGGGTTGCTTGGGGGTGGCACATTGCTGACACAACGACTGTATTTTGTACGTAGTGGTAGCTGCTGAGAATAGTCTGGGTTTAACCTCTGGTTAAGTCGGCCGAGCAGGCAGCACGCGGGACTTGTGATCCTGTGGTCCTGGGTTCAATCCCAGGCGCTGGCGAGAAACAATGGGCAGAGTTTCTTTCACCCTATGCCCCTGTTACCTAGCAGTAAAATAGGTACCTGGGTGTTAGTCAGCTGTCACGGGCTGCTTCCTGGGAGTGGAGGCCTGGTCGAGGACCGGGCCGCGGGGACACTAAAAAGCCCCGAAATCATCTCAAGATAAGTGCTCATTTGGCATATGTTAACTACTCTTGCACACCAACATAATTCCATGTTGAATGGAGGAACAGCAATTGCAACAAAAAGGTGACTATATAATGGCGGACATAACGTTATCTTGCCTCACACCGATAGCAAGGGTTATAGGCTTCTGTTAAATATATCAGGGATGTTAACATACCCGTATTCAACCTTTCTTGCAAGAGCAGGAGAGTTGTCAGTGGCGGCAGACCTGGTGATTGGAGCCACAGTTGCATCGTTAAGGCTCTGGTCTACGTGAAGTAGTTAGTGATCGTTCAGTCATCTTCAGTTCTTGCATCACAAATGATCTCAAACTCTCAAAATGTTTGGAATGTAAAATAATTAATATACTTGAAAATGCCCCCACATAAACTTTATATAATGCATTTTCGAATGGTATAACTCATACTATTAACTACCGTTAATGGTATAACTCATACTATTAACTACCGTTAATGGTATAACTCATACCATTAACTACCGTTAATGGTATAACTCATACCATTAACTACCGTTAATGGTATAACTCATACTATTAACTACCGTTAATGGTATAACTCATACTATTAACTACCGTTAATGGTATAACTCATACTATTAACTACCGTTAATGGTATAACTCATACCATTAACTACCGTTAATGGTATAACTCATACCATTAACTACCGTTAATGGTATAACTCATTTCAACAGCAAATCAACACAGGTCATGATGGACTACGTAACGGACAGACACAAAGAAGCTGTAGACAGATATATACCACCACTAAGGGTCAAGGGAAGCAAGGTGACCATTACCTCAGGGTCCAACAGTGTCTGGCAGACAACAGAAGAACAAAAGAACATGGAAGAAGAACATAGAATAGAGAACAGAAGTAAATGACGTTCAAAGAGGCCAGAAATGAGTACACAGAAACTATAAGTGTGGCAGAGAAGCTGTATGAGGAAGACTCTGTACATACGACTAAGTCCCTGCCCAAACTGTTCCACAGTCCCATCAGGATGACTGTGAATGAGCAGGTTACCTCACTTGACAAAAGTGAAGGAGGACACACAGAGAACGATAAGGAGGTGTGCGAGGAACATTAAAGTTTTCAGGAAATATTGAAGGTGGAAACTGAGTTGACTCAAGAGCTTAGAGCCCAACCTGAACGGGAAATTCCACAGTAGAGCCTCACAGGAGTGAGAGAGAAGTGAAGAAGGAGAAGAAGAACTGTACGTGACAAACGCCGTGAGACCAGACAAAATATCACCCTGGGTACTAAAGGAAGCAGCTGGAGCACTGTGCAGGTCACTGCTTCACATCACTAACACTGGCAAATGTTTCCTGTAGGAAAATACTCTTCCGGAATTTGTACCTTAAATTTTGTTTACAATCATAAACATGGATTGAGCAAAGAAAAAGCTTGTTTGATCAAGTTATTGGAGTTCTATGACAAGATGACAAGTCAAACAGGAGAGAGAGAGGGCTGGGTAGACTGCATCTTCCTGGAGTGCCAGAAAGCTTTTGACACTGCTCCTTGCAAGTGTCTCCCATACAAACTTGACAAACAAACTGATATATGAGGGTAATTACTAGAGTGGGCGAAGGAGTACCCTTCAGCAGGAAGACCAAGAGTCATGGTAACAGGAGAACTACAGAGAGAGGGAACGAGTGGAGTGCCTCAAGGGTCGGTACTGGCACCCATCCTGGCCCTAATATACATAAACCATCTAACACAGGAAGTCAGTTAATTTTTATCCATGTTTGCTGATGCTAAACTACTGAGGCTGATCAGAACTGAGAAGGACTACACTACATTACAAGATGACCTGGACAATCTCCAGAGATGGTCTGAGAAATGGCTACCAGACTTTAACCCTGACAAATGCAAGGTTATGAGGACAGGAGGAGGAGCAAGGAGACCACACACACGGTGAAGGGAAGACAACTGACAACTTGTGAGGAAGAGAACGACTCAGAAGTGAACACAACTGCAGGTGTGACACAAGAGGCACACGTCACCAGCGTTCACGGGCGTGGTGTGGGCGTGTGTGGGCGTGGTGTGGGTGTGGCGTGGGCGGCACTGCGGCAGACCTGCAGGCCACACCTGCGCCACACCTGGGGCCTCCCCCAAGAGGCAGCAAGAAGCGTGTTGCCCAACAGTCACGTCGAGAGAGGCCGGCACCAGAGCACGCCGCTCCTTACCTTGTTTCCTCTCGTTAATGGCTGACCAGGGCCAACTACCTCGTTCCCTCCCCGACTCTTGTACAGCTGAATCACCTGTGATGATGGTGGTGAATGTTGGTGGTGGTGGTGGTGGTGGTGGTGCTGCTGGTGATGGTGGTGCTGGTGGTGATGGTGGTGCCCTCGAGGGCCAGCTAGTGGTGGTGCTGGTGATGGTGGTGGTGCCCTCGAGGGCCAGCTAGTGGTGGTGGTGGTGCCCTCGAGGGCCAGCCAGTGGTGGTGCTGCTGGTGGTGGTGGTGGTGGTGCCCTCGAGGGCCAGCCAGTGGTGGTGGTGGCACAGTTGACACCACTGGTAACAATTGTTGTGGTAGTTAGGCCTCTCTGTTACATGACCCAAGGAGCAGGGAGCCATTGATCTTGGCCGGGGTTGCTGGCCCACCACCACCACCACCACCACCACCACCACCACCAGGAAGACCACCACCACCACCACCACCAGGAACACCACTACCACCACCACCACCACCACCAGGAACACCACTACCACCACCACCACCACCACCAGGAACACCACTACCACCACCACCACCACCACCACCACCAGGAACACCACCACCACCACCACCACCACCACCACCAGGAACACCACCACCACCACCACCACCACCAGGAACACCACCACCACCACCACCACCACCACCACCACCACCACCAGGAACACCACCACCACCACCACCACCACCAGGAACACCACCACCACCACCACCACCACCACCACCACCACCACCAGGAACACCACCACCACCACCACCACCACCACCACCAGGAACACCACCACCACCACCACCACCAGGAACACCACCACCACCACCACCAGGAACACCACCACCACCACCACCAGGAACACCACCACCACCACCACCAGGAACACCACCACCACCACCACCAGAAACACCACCACCACCACCACCAGGAACACCACCACCACCACCACCAGGAACACCACCACCACCACCACCAGGAACACCACCACCACCACCACCACCACCACCAGGAACACCACCACCACCACCACCACCACCACCAGGAACACCACCACCACCACCACCACCACCACCAGGAACACCACCACCACCAGGAACACCACCACCACCACCACCAGGAACACCACCACCACCACCACCACCACCAGGAACACCACCACCACCACCACCACCACCACCACCAGGAACACCACCACCACCACCACCACCAGGAACACCACCACCACCACCACCACCAGGAACACCACCACCACCACCACCACCACCAGGAACACCACCACCACCACCACCACCACCACCACCAGGAACACCACCACCACCACCAGGAACACCACCACCACCACCACCACCACCACCACCAGGAACACCACCACCACCACCAGGAACACCACCACCACCACCACCACCACCAGGAACACCACCCCCACCACCACCACCACCACCACCACCAGGAACACCACCACCACCACCACCACCACCACCACCACCACCACCACCACCAGGAACACCACCACCACCACCACCACCACCACCACCACCACCAGGAACACCACCACCACCACCACCACCACCACCACCACCAGGATGGACAGCTCCCTGGCTGCCAGTCAGGAATGGTCAGTGACTCCCGACAGTTACTGGTACACAAGTTGAGCTCACTTGTTGTGAAGTGTTAAGCCTACTGCTTCATTACATATATCTCTAGTGTCCACTAACATCACTCCCCACGTGTCATGCCCACCATAGCGGGTCTTGCCAAGTCTCTTCACTCAGGTTGAAATCACCCAGAATTGATAACTTTAATCCATTCTCTCTACTCGACAAGCCTTAAAATTACAACTTGTTTTGCTAAACTACGACCGTATAGACAGCTAAGACATCTACGTAAGCAATCAAGGTTGATGCTTAGAACTGTTGCCATGAGTCTCTTCCTTGTTCATTCTACCGCTTACTAGCATGTGTACACACATACACACGTGCGTGTGTGCGTGTGTGTATGTGTGTCCCTTTGAGGAAAGCCAGAAAGAGGTCCAACGCAGAAAGAGAACGCAGACGTTCTCGGAAATGCTGAAGCAGACACGACTTTCCATACAAAGAAGGAATAATTTAATCAGGGAGATTAAACAAATCGAGCAGAGACTGAAACATTCATATCCAATTGGAAAAAAAACAAGAACAGAAAGCAATTCACGAAATTAACATCCAAAATACTTCTTCACATATGCTAAATCAAAAGCAAAAACCACTGCCAGTATTGGACCTATTCGTACTAGTAATGGTTCATACACAGAGGATGACAAAGAAATTAGTGAAATCCTAAAAAAGCAGTATGAGGCCATGTTTAGCACTCCGATAAACAGCATGCAATTGAAAGATATTGACAACTTCGTTATGCGTGATATCCAAACCCCTGTAAATATAACTGATATCAACATGAGAGTGGCAGATTTTGAAAGAGAAATTGACAACATGCCCATGCACTCAGCCCCGGGTCCAGACTCATGGAATTCAATATTTATAATTAAATGCAAAGTGCCGGTAGCACAGGCACTCAGTATAGTGGGGAAGAAGAGCTTGGACACGGGGGAGATACCAGATACACTTAAAGCAGCAGACATTGCCCCTCTACACAAGGGAGGGAGCAAAGCATTGGCAAAGAATTATAGACCAGTTGCACTAACATCGCACATAATAAAAGTATTTGAGAGAGTGATTAGGAGTCAGGTCACTAGATTCATGGAGACCAATGACCTTCACAACCCAGGCCAACATGGATTTCGAACGGGAAGATCGTGCCTCTCACAGCTACTTGAGCACTACGATAAAATCACTGAGGCATTAGAAGAAAAGCAGAATGCAGATGTGGTGTTCACAGACTTCGCAAAGACATTCGATAAATGTGACCATGGAGTGATAGCACACAAAATGAGGTCAATGGGAATAACTGCTAAAATAGGACGCTGGATATTCAGTTTCCTGTCGAACAGAACACAAAGAGTAACAGTCAACCATATAAAATCGAGTCCAAACGCAGTTAAAAGCTCTGTACCTCAGGGTACAGTCCTTGCACCGTTGCTGTTCCTTATTCTCATATCAGATATAGACAAATATACAAGTCACAGCTTCGTATCATCCTTTGCAGATGACACAAAAATCAGCATGAAAATTACCTCGGCTGAAGACATTGAAAAACTTCAAGCAGATATTAACAAAGTTTTCGACTGGGCAACAGAAAATAACATGATGTTTAACAGTAATAAATTCCTGGTACTCAGGTACGGTAAAAATGAGGACCTTAAACATAATACAGGGTACAAAACACAATCAAATCTGACCATAGTAGGAGAGCAACATGTTAAGGATTCGGGAATAATGATGTCTGACGACCTAACGTTTAGGGAGCATAACCAAGCAAATATTGCGTCAGCCAGAAAAATGATTGGATGGATTACTAGAACTTTCAAATCCAGGGATCCCATCACAGAGAACATATACGGCACGCATAGACGCGATAAAACACCTAAATTATTGGGATCGTCTCAAAGCTCTCCAAATGTACTCACTAGAAAGGAGACGAGAGAGATACCAAATAATGTACACATGGAAAATACTGGAGGGACAGGTCCCAAATCTACACAGTAAAATAACAACGTACTGGAGTGAACGATATGGAAGAAAATGCAGAATAGAACCAGTGAAGAACAGAGGTGCCATAGGCACAATCAGAGAACACTGTATAAACATCAGAGGTCCGCGGTTGTTCAACACCCTCCCAGCGAGCACAAGAAATATTGCCGGAACAACCGTGGACATCTTCAAGAGAAAACTAGACTGTTTCCTTCAAGGAGTGCCGGACCAACCGGGCTGTGGTGGGTATGTGGGCCTGCGGGCCGCTCCAAGCAACAGTCTGGTGGACCAACCGGGCTGTGGTGGGTATGTGGGCCTGCGGGCCGCTCCAAGCAACAGCCTGGTGGACCAACTGGGCTGTGGTGGGTATGTGGGCCTGCGGGCCGCTCCAAGCAACAGCCTGGTGGACCAACCGGGCTGTGGTGGGTATGTGGGCCTGCTTGCCGCTCCAAGCAACAGTCTGGTGGACCAAACTATCACAAGTCAAGCCTGGCCTCGGGCCGGGCTTGGGGAGTAGAAGAACTCCTAGAACCCCATCAACCAGGTGTCTGCCCGTACGCGCGCGCGCGCGTGTGGCCGAGTTTGCAGACATGATAGCCAAAGAAGGTTATCTGAAAGTTTGGGAATTATCAACCGTGATCAGATTAAAAGGTTTGTGATAGACAGGAAGATAGACAGAATTCTGGAGGCTTGCCGACGTCGAGGCGTCAAGGATGGCCAGTAACCTCCCACCTCCCCACTCCCCACCTACCCACTCCCCACCTACCCACTCCCCACCTACCCACTCCCCACCTACCCACACCCCACCTACCCACTCCCCACCTACCCACTCCCCACCTACCCACTCTCCACCTACCCACTCCCCACCTACCCACACCCCACCTACCCACTCCCCACCTACCCACTCCCCACCTACCCACTCCCCACCTACCCACTCCCCACCTACCCACTCCCCACCTACCCACACCCCACCTACCCACTCCCCACCTACCCACTCCCCACCTACCCACTCTCCACCTACCCACTCTCCACCTACCCACGCCCCACCTACCCACACCCCACCTACCCACTCCCCACCTACCCACACCCCACCTACCCACTCCCCACCTACCCACTCCCCACCTACCCACTCCCCACCTACCCACACCCCACCTACCCACTCCCCACCTACCCACTCTCCACCTACCCACACTCCACCTACCCACACCCCACCTACCCTCTCCCCACCTACCCACACCCCACCTACCCACTCCCCACCTACCCACTCTCCACCTACCCACTCCCCACCTACCCACACCCCACCTACCCACACCCCACCTACCCACTCCCCACCTACCCACACCCCACCTACCCACACCCCACCTACCCACTCCCCACCTACCCACTCCCCACCTACCCACTCCCCACCTACCCACTCTCCACCTACCCACTCTCCACCTACCCACTCCCCACCTACCCACACCCCACCTACCCACACCCCACCTACCCACACCCCACCTACCCACACCCCACCTACCCACTCCCCACCTACCCACTCCCCACCTACCCACACCCCACCTACCCACACCCCACCTACCCACACCCCACCTACCCACTCCCCACCTACCCACTCCCCACCTACCCACACCCCACCTACCCACACCCCACCTACCCACACCCCACCTACCCACACCCCACCTACCCACACCCCACCTACCCACACCCCACCTACCCACACCCCACCTACCCACACCCCACCTACCCACACCCCACCTACCCACTCCCCACCTACCCACTCCCCACCTACCCACACCCCACCTACCCACTCCCCACCTACCCACTCCCCACCAACCCACTCCCCACCTACCCACTCCCCACCTACCCACTCCCCACACAACCTACTCCACCCACATTTATATATATTCGCCAAGACCATTCATTCGCAAATCACACTTCTGGAGGCAATATTTTCCGACCGGGGTCTTCGTAGCGTCTCAAGACAGTCCTGCTTGGAGCTACGGGCTCACCATAGCCCGTGCTACTTGCAACTTTTGGCTCCAAGTAGCAAATCTTTAACAACAACAACAACATGCTCCTTGGGCTGCTCTACACCAGCAACACTACAGGAACCTCATATTGACCTGCGGGTAACATGATGGGGTGTAGTGACCTTCCTGGTGTATACTGTGTGGTGTAGTGACCTTCCTGGTGTATACTGTGTGGTGTAGTGACCTTCCTGGTGTATACTGTGTGGTGTAGTGACCTTCCTGGTGTATACTGTGTGGTGTAGTGACCTTCCTGGTGTATACTGTGTGGTGTAGTGACCTTCCTGGTGTATACTGTGTGGTGTAGTGACCTTCCTGGTGTATACTGTGTGGTGTAGTGACCTTCCTGGTGTATACTGTGTGGTGTAGTGACCTTCCTGGTGTATACTGTGTGGTGTAGTGACCTTCCTGGTGTATACTGTGTGGTGTAGTGACCTTCCTGGTGTATACTGTGTGGTGTAGTGACCTTCCTGGTGTATACTGTGTGGTGTAGTGACCTTCCTGGTGTATACTGTGTGGTGTAGTGACCTTCCTGGTGTATACTGTGTGGTGTAGTGACCTTCCTGGTGTATACTGTGTGGTGTAGTGACCTTCCTGGTGTATACTGTGTGGTGTAGTGACCTTCCTGGTGTATACTGTGTGGTGTAGTGACCTTCCTGGTGTATACTGTGTGGTGTAGTGACCTTCCTGGTGTATACTGTGTGGTGTAGTGACCTTCCTGGTGTATACTGTGTGGTGTAGTGACCTTCCTGGTGTATACTGTGTGGTGTAGTGACCATCCTGGTGTATACTGTGTGGTGTAGTGACCTTCCTGGTGTATACTGTGTGGTGTAGTGACCTTCCTGGTGTATACTGTGTGGTGTAGTGACCTTCCTGGTGTATACTGTGTGGTGTAGTGACCTTCCTGGTGTATACTGTGTGGTGTAGTGACCTTCCTGGTGTATACTGTGTGGTGTAGTGACCTTCCTGGTGTATACTGTGTGGTGTAGTGACCTTCCTGGTGTATACTGTGTGGTGTAGTGACCTTCCTGGTGTATACTGTGTGGTGTAGTGACCTTCCTGGTGTATACTGTGTGGTGTAGTGACCTTCCTGGTGTATACTGTGTGGTGTAGTGACCATCCTGGTGTATACTGTGTGGTGTAGTGACCTTCCTGGTGTATACTGTGTGGTGTAGTGACCTTCCTGGTGTATACTGTGTGGTGTAGTGACCTTCCTGGTGTATACAGTGTGGTGTAGTGACCTTCCTGGTGTATACAGTGTGGTGTAGTGACCTTCCTGGTGTATACTGTGTGGTGTAGTGACCTTCCTGGTGTATACAGTGTGGTGTAGTGACCTTCCTGGTGTATACTGTGTGGTGTAGTGACCTTCCTGGTGTATACTGTGTGGGTGTAGTGACCTTCCTGGTGTATACTGTGTGGTGTAGTGACCTTCCTGGTGTATACTGTGTGGTGTAGTGACCTTCCTGGTGTATACTGTGTGGTGTAGTGACCTTCCTGGTGTATACTGTGTGGTGTAGTGACCTTCCTGGTGTATACTGTGTGGTGTAGTGACCATCCTGGTGTATACTGTGTGGTGTAGTGTCCTTCCTGGTGTATACTGTGTGGTGTAGTGACCTTCCTGGTGTATACTGTGTGGTGTAGTGACCTTCCTGGTGTATACTGTGTGGTGTAGTGACCTTCCTGGTGTATACTGTATGGTGTAGTGACCTTCCTGGTGTATACTGTGTCTTGTAGTGACCTTCCTGGTGTATACTGTGAGGTGTAGTGACCTTCCTGGTGTATACTGTGTGGTGTAGTGACCTTCCTGGTGTATACTGTGTGGTGTAGTGACCTTCCTGGTGTATACAGAGAGGTGTAGTGACCTTCCTGGTGTATACTGTGTAGTGTAGTGACCTTCCTGGTGTATACTGTGTGGTGTAGTGACCTTCCTGGTGTATACTGTGTGGTGTAGTGACCTTCCTGGTGTATACTGTGTGGTGTAGTGACCTTCCTGGTGTATACTGTGTGGTGTAGTGACCTTCCTGGTGTATACTGTGTGGTGTAGTGACCTTCCTGGTGTATACAGTGTGGTGTAGTGACCTTCCTGGTGTATACAGTGTGGTGTAGTGACCTTCCTGGTGTATACAGTGTGGTGTAGTGACCTTCCTGGTGTATACAGTGTGGTGTAGTGACCTTCCTGGTGTATACAGTGTGGTGTAGTGACCTTCCTGGTGTATACAGTGTGGTGTAGTGACCTTCCTGGTGTATACAGTGTGGTGTAGTGACCTTCCTGGTGTATACAGTGTGGTGTAGTGACCTTCCTGGTGTATACAGTGTGGTGTAGTGACCTTCCTGGTGTATACTGTGTGGTGTAGTGACCTTCCTGGTGTATACTGTGTGGTGTAGTGACCTTCCTGGTGTATACTGTGTGGTGTAGTGACCTTCCTGGTGTATACTGTGTGGTGTAGTGACCTTCTTGGTGTATACTGTGTGGTGTAGTGACCTTCCTGGTGTATACTGTGTGGTGTAGTGACCTTCCTGGTGTATACTGTGTGGTGTAGTGACCTTCCTGGTGTATACAGTGTGGTGTAGTGACCTTCCTGGTGTATACAGTGTGGTGTAGTGACCTTCCTGGTGTATACTGTGTGGTGTAGTGACCTTCCTGGTGTATACTGTGTGGTGTAGTGACCTTCCTGGTGTATACTGTGTGGTGTAGTGACCTTCCTGGTGTATACTGTGTGGTGTAGTGACCTTCCTGGTGTATACTGTGTGGTGTAGTGACCTTCCTGGTGTATACTGTGTGGTGTAGTGACCTTCCTGGTGTATACTGTGTGGTGTAGTGACCTTCCTGGTGTATACTGTGTGGTGTAGTGACCTTCCTGGTCTATACAGTGAGGTGTAGTGACCTTCCTGGTGTATACAGTGTGGTGTAGTGACCTTCTTGGTGTATACTGTGTGGTGTAGTGACCTTCCTGGTGTATACTGTGTGGTGTAGTGACCTTCCTGGTGTATACAGTGTGGTGTAGTGACCTTCCTGGTGTATACTGTGTGGTGTAGTGACCTTACTGGTGTATACAGTGAGGTGTAGTGACCTTCCTGGTGTATACAGTGTGGTGTAGTGACCTTCCTGGTGTATACAGTGTGGTGTAGTGACCTTCTTGGTGTATACTGTGTGGTGTAGTGACCTTCCTGGTGTATACTGTGTGGTGTAGTGACCTTCCTGGTGTATACTGTGTGGTGTAGTGACCTTCCTGGTGTATACTGTGTGGTGTAGTGACCTTCCTGGTCTATACAGTGAGGTGTAGTGACCTTCCTGGTGTATACAGTGTGGTGTAGTGACCTTCTTGGTGTATACTGTGTGGTGTAGTGACCTTCCTGGTGTATACAGTGTGGTGTAGTGACCTTCCTGGTGTATACTGTGTGGTGTAGTGACCTTACTGGTGTATACAGTGAGGTGTAGTGACCTTCCTGGTGTATACAGTGTGGTGTAGTGACCTTCCTGGTGAATACAGTGTGGTGTAGTGACCTTCTTGGTGTATACTGTGTGGTGTAGTGACCTTCCTGGTGTATACTGTGTGGTGTAGTGACCTTCCTGGTGTATACTGTGTGGTGTAGTGACCTTCTTGGTGTATACTGTGTGGTGTAGTGACCTTCCTGGTGTATACTGTGTGGTGTAGTGACCTTCCTGGTGTATACAGAGAGGTGTAGTGACCTTCCTGGTGTATACTGTGTGGTGTAGTGACCTTCCTGGTGTATACTGTGTGGTGTAGTGACCTTCCTGGTGTATACAGAGAGGTGTAGTGACCTTCCTGGTGTATACAGAGAGGTGTAGTGACCTTCTTGGTGTATACTGTGTGGTGTAGTGACCTTCCTGGTGTATACTGTGTGGTGTAGTGACCTTCCTGGTGTATACTGTGTGGTGTAGTGACCTTCCTGGTGTATACTGTGTGGTGTAGTGACCTTCCTGGTGTATACTGTGTGGTGTAGTGACCTTCTTGGTGTATACTGTGTGGTGTAGTGACCTTCTTGGTGTATACTGTGTGGTGTAGTGACCTTCTTGGTGTATACTGTGTGGTGTAGTGACCTTCTTGGTGTATACTGTGTGGTGTAGTGACCTTCTTGGTGTATACTGTGTGGTGTAGTGACCTTCTTGGTGTATACTGTGTGGTGTAGTGACCTTCTTGGTGTATACTGTGTGGTGTAGTGACCTTCCTGGTGTATACTGTGTGGTGTAGTGACCTTCCTGGTGTATACAGTGTGGTGTAGTGACCTTCCTGGTGTATACAGTGTGGTGTAGTGACCTTCCTGGTGTATACAGTGTGGTGTAGTGACCTTCCTGGTGTATACTGTGTGGTGTAGTGACCTTCCTGGTGTATACAGAGAGGTGTAGTGACCTTCTTGGTGTATACAGTGTGGTGTAGTGACCTTCCTGGTATATACAGAGAGGTGTAGTGACCTTCCTGGTATATACAGTGTGGTGTAGTGACCTTCCTGGTGTATACAGAGAGGTGTAGTGACCTTCCTGGTGTATACAGAGAGGTGTAGTGACCTTCCTGGTGTATACAGAGAGGTGTAGTGACCTTCCTGGTGTATACAGAGAGGTGTAGTGACCTTCCTGGTGTATACAGAGAGGTGTAGTGACCTTCCTGGTGTATACAGAGAGGTGTAGTGACCTTCCTGGTGTATACAGAGAGGTGTAGTGACCTTCCTGGTGTATACAGTAGGTGTAGTGACCTTCCTGGTGTATACAGAGAGGTGTAGCATAGTAATGACCGGTGTTCACGACGTGAGTCTAGTTACTATGGAGGCCTCAACCCTGCCATGGGTTGATGACCTTAATAACACTCGATAACCAGCAGCAGCAGGAACAGCAGCAGGAACAGCAGGAACAGCAGGAGCAGGAACAGCAGCAGGAACAGCAGCAGGAGCAGGAACAGCAGCAGGAACAGCAGGAGCAGGAACGGCAGCAGGAACAACTGGAGGAACAGCAGCAGGAACAGAGCCAGCAGCAGGAGCAGGAACAGCAGCAGGAACAACAGTAGCAGGAGCAGGAACAGCAGCAGTAGGAGCAGGAACAGCAGGAGGAACAACAGGAGCAGGAACAGCAGCAGGAACCGAACCAGCAGCAGGAGCAGGAACAACAGTAGCAGGAGGAGCAGGAACAACAGTAGCAGGAACAGCAGGAGGAACAACAGGAGCAGGAACAGCAGCAGGAACAGGAACAGCAGCAGGAACAACAGTAGCAGGAGGAGGCAGTGTGGCGCCAGTCTGGGCGAGGGAGCTCACGCAAGTCGGGTGCTCCACACCACACAGGAACAGGTTGTGACAAAGGTGTCACACAACACCTTCCGTGACTCATGACACCAGTCTTACCTGCCCCCCTTCACCCCGGCCTCCTGCCGCCCTTCACCCCGGCCTCCTGCCACCCTTCACCCCGGCCTCCTGCCACCCTTTACCCCGGCCTCCTGCCGCCCTTCACCCCGGCCTCCTGCCACCCTTCACCCCGGCCTCCTGCCACCCTTCACCCCGGCCTCCTGCCCCCCTTCACCCCGGCCACCTGCCCCCCTTCACCCTGGCCTCCTGCCCCCCTTCACCCCGGCCTCCTGCCGCCCTTCACCCCGGCCTCCTGCCACCCTTCACCCCGGCCTCCTGCCACCCTTCACCCCGGCCTCCTGCCACCCTTCACCCCGGCCTCCTGCCACCCTTCACCCCGGCCTCCTGCCACCCTTCACCCCGGCCACCTGCCCCCCTTCACCCCGGCCTCCTGCCCCCCTTCACCCCGGCCTCCTGCCCCCCTTCACCCCGGCCTCCTGCCACCCTTCACCCCGGCCACCTGCCACCCTTCACCCCGGCCTCCTGCCCCCCTTCACCCCGGCCTCCTGCCACCCTTCACCCTGGCCTACTGCCCCCCTTCACCCCGGCCTCCTGCCCCCCTTCACCCCGGCCTCCTGCCACCCTTCACCCTGGCCTCCTGCCCCCCTTCACCCCGGCCTCCTGCCACCCTTCACCCTGGCCTCCTGCCCCCCTTCACCCCGGCCTCCTGCCCCCCTTCACCCCGGCCTCCTGCCACCCTTCACCCTGGCCTCCTGCCCCCCTTCACCCCGGCCTCCTGCCTGCCACTCACAGGATGGGTTAGGGACGGGGGGGGGGGTCAGTTAAGGGGGATCGAACACCCGTCACAATCGCCCGCAGAATTATAAAAGTAATTGATTGATGGTTATCTTTCATTGAGGACGTGCGGGCTCCCATAACAAGGGTCCCGTGTTACATGCTCGGTAAGGACGAGACGTTTGGGCTCCTCTTCTTGTACCTGATGCCTCTGTTCACCCTGGCACTAACTAGGTTCCTCTGATTTAGGCAGCTGTTGTGGGTTGCAACCTGTGGATCCCCAGTAGTTCACCTCTCCTTATAGTCAGGTCTAAATGGCATCCTGTTAAATAGGTCTAAAAATAATTATAATAGTAATTCTATAATTATAATAATAATTTAAAATTATTGTATTTTATCCAAAAATATAAATAAATCTCTATTAATGAAAATGTCCGTCTGAATGTCTGTTCGATGGTGAAAGTCAGATGTCTGGGGCTAGCGTCATACAATTTTTCATAGTAATTGCTATTGGGTCCGTGCACAACATGGCCGGGTGACACTGTCACATCATGACCCACCACAGAAAAATCTCTTCATACTATATCACTCGACTGTGAATTATTATTATTAGTAGTAGTACTATTTTTTTATTATTTTTTGTACTATCGAGAATTATATGCGCAGATTAAAACAAAAAATAAAGTATAGAGTTGTATTTAATTTAGATTTAATAGATATAGAGTTTAGCAGTAATATTAATTTGAGATTATTTATGATTGTTGGTAATTATTTAGTGTTGAGATGTGAGGGTGATGGCTGCTGGAGGCTGCTGAGGGCTCAAGATGTCTGCTCCTCTCTCATAATAACTTCCAGCAGCACTTTCTGCTGGATAAATATCCTGCTGATTTATGTTGTTTCATGATGACCAAAGTTAGAGATAGAGCTGCCACTGTCTGCTGCTGCCACTGTCTGCTGGTGTCTGCAGTCTGATGCTGTCTGCTGGTGTCTGCAGTCTGATGCTGTCTGCTGCTGCGGCTGTCTGATGCTGCTGCTGTCTGCTGCTGTTGCTGTCTGCTGCTGTTGCTGTCTGCTGCTGCTGTCTGATGCTGTTGCTGTCTGCTGCTGACTGTTGTCTGCTGCTGCTGCTATTGCTGTCTGCTGCTGCTGTCTGCTGCTGCTGCTGTCTGCTGCTGTCTGCTGCTGTCTGCTGCTGCTGCTGTCTGCTGCTGTTGCTGTCTGCTGCTGTCTGCTGTATGTATACCCAGGCTTACTTCTTGCTCCCATATTTCCGTGATATCATCCAAGAGGTGGTCTATGGTGCCAGCTATAGTGCCATCATCCAAACACCAGATGTTGAACTCGCTGGACAAGCTGTCGGTGATTTGTTTTAAGACTAAGCAGAAGAGAAGAGGAGCAAGAGGATCACCTTGCTGAACACCTTCACATGATCTGATTTCACGTTCACCAAAGAGCAGTGTTGACTCACCACTGTAGCAGGATAGTATGAACGGGTAGAGGGGCCGGAAATGGCGATGTACGGCACAAATTACTGCATCTCTTCTGACCATGTTGAAGGCATTCTTAAAGTCCAGTTTGAGCAGGGCCTCTTCGTCAGAAATGTTGGTGATGTATGCTCCTGCTGCATGGGCAGCCGCTTCACAGCCTTGGGGGATTCCAAATCCTAGCTGGATTGGTTTCAGCAATTCAGCCGCTTGCACTGTAGCAGGATAGTATGAACGGGTAGAGGGGCCGGAAATGGCGATGTACGGCACAAATTACTGCATCTCTTCTGACCATGTTGAAGGCATTCTTAAAGTCCAGTTTGAGCAGGGCCTCTTCGTCAGAAATGTTGGTGATGTATGCTCCTGCTGCATGGGCAGCCGCTTCACAGCCTTGGGGGATTCCAAATCCTAGCTGGATTGGTTTCAGCAATTCAGCCGCTTGCTGGCTGACAACCCTCGTAGCAGCCTTGGCAATCAGGCGTCGGAGAGTATATATATAATATATATAATATATATATATATATATATATATATATATATATATATATATATATATATATATATATATATATATACATATATATATATTGTGTGTGTAATTGCCCCAAAGGGGGCATAAGGGCGAGGGTTGTGGGGGCAAGAGAGTGCCACACTGGGGGCCAGAGACAGGGGGGGGGGTCCTGGGGCAGGTTTAACTGCTCAAGAAATTTCAACTTGGGTGGTTGGGTCGTTAGTGTAATTGTTGTGAGGTAGACGTTGTTATCTGTTCTCAATGCTCCCCCCCCCCACACCCCCCCCCCCCCAACCTGTTCATCACCACCCTCGCTTCTCATGTGTCAAGCCTTAGCTCCTGGACCCCGCTTGTCTATAGCAAGGATTCCTGACTTATTTCCCTATCATATATATTTGTAAACACAGTTATATACTTATATAAACATACTTATATAAAGTCTGTTACTTTAGCTTATAGCATGTCCTCACTACATCTCTTTTCCTACTGTTTCAATCCTCTTAAGTATTTTATACGTCTCTGTCATGTCTCTCTTTCTCTCTCCTCTTGTCTTGCATCGTAAGGTTTGGTTCTTTCAGTCTCTCTTCATACTCTTCACCTGTCAGGTGTCAGAGTAGCAGGGATGGAGCTTAACTGGGGGGTCCAGGTCTATTTTGATGGTCTAGTTTCTTCAAGTTCAACCTCCATTTTACAAGAAGTGCAACTCTCCTTCCTTGTATTTGTTTTATTGTTTCCCTTATTACTTGGTGTCCTCTCGGAACTATTGCATCAGAGATCATATCGTTTATTTTTGTTTCCACTATTGCAATTAAATTGGGATCTGTATTGTTAACCTTTTCTTTTACTTCCTCTGCTTTGTTTGTAACATCGTCGGCGTTTGTGTACCATAACGTAACTCTCTTCTTGGGTCCTCCGTCTCCAGCATTCTCAGAACATTTCTGTCTATTTGCTTCTACTGATAAAGGTTAAAAATGAAAGATGGTTGCAGCACTCTGATGAGTAGTTATGATGTTGCAGGAGTTTGCGAGCAAGGGAAAGTGTGTGTGTGTCAGCCTGTGTATAACTATACCCCCCTTGGGGTATACCCCCCTTGGGGTATACCCAGGGTGTATAACCAAAACCATATACTTATTAGGGCTAAAGTATGATACAAATAATTTTCGATTTGACTATATAGCAAAAGAAAATAATAGTCTTAAATATTTTGCAACTTTACACAGAAAATGTTGTTGTCTTCGTGGGCCTTAAACAGGCAACTCATAGAATGTAAACAGTTACTTTGTTGATACATATATATGTGAACAGATATCTCTACGTGTGTATAGCCATAATACGTGAGTGGACACGTAAGAGGACACGTGAGTGGACACGTGAGTGGACACGTGAGTGGACACGTGAGTGGACACGTGAGTGGACACGTGAGAGGACACGTGAGTGGACACGTGAGAGGACACGTGAGTGGACACGTGAGAGGACACGTGAGTGGACACGTGAGTGGACACGTGAGTGGACACGTGAGTGGACACGTGAGAGGACACGTGAGTGGACACGTGAGAGGACACGTGAGAGGACACGTGAGAGGACACGTGAGTGGACACGTGAGTGGACACGTGAGAGGACACGTGAGAGGACACGTGAGTGGACACGTGAGAGGACACGTGAGTGGACACGTGAGTGGACACGTGAGTGGACACGTGAGTGGACACGTGAGAGGACACGTGAGTGGACACGTGAGTGGACACGTGAGTGGACACGTGAGAGGACACGTGAGTGGACACGTGAGTGGACACGTGAGTGGACACGTGAGAGGACACGTGAGAGGACACGTGAGAGGACACGTGAGTGGACACGTGAGAGGACACGTGAGAGGACACGTGAGAGGACACGTGAGTGGACACGTGAGTGGACACGTGAGAGGACACGTGAGAGGACACGTGAGTGGACACGTGAGAGGACACGTGAGAGGACACGTGAGAGGACACGTGAGTGGACACGTGAGTGGACACGTGAGAGGACACGTGAGAGGACACGTGAGTGGACACGTGAGTGGACACGTGAGAGGACACGTGAGAGGACACGTGAGTGGACACGTGAGTGGACACGTGAGAGGACACGTGAGAGGACACGTGAGTGGACACGTGAGTGCCAGTGAGTGTCACCTCGTGCTAACCAGGTGAGTGTCACCAGTAACTCCGGTAATTATTGCCTCTCACAACACATCATAACAAATACATTTTTCTTCAAAGGAGATATTTTCTTGTTTTACTGCTTCATGTGTGACGCAGAGTGTTGTCTGCGTGACGCAAGGCTCACAATGTTTGTTTACTGCGTCCAGACACAGCGTCTGTCTGTCTGTCGGAGGCTGGAGGCCAGATGCCAGGTGCCAAATCCAGCTTTTCAATGTATTTGCTGTTGAGTACATGCCCATCATGGCCGGGTCAAGGTCAGCCCTCAACCAGGTGTTATCATAACAGTAGTGGACACCACCACCAGGTGTTATCATAACAGTAGTGGACATCACCACCAGGTGTTATCATAACAGTAGAGGACACCACCAGGTGTTATCATAACAGTAGAGGACACCACCACCTGTGGGAACCGACCTGTGAGATTTATATTTATTTAATTTATATGAATTTATATTTACGTTAATTTGTATACTTCGATAGCAATTTGTATAATGATAAGTGGACTGTATTTCTGCAATAATCTCAATCTCACAAATCGATCCTCTACACATTAGGGGGGGTTTATTAAATTAATATATATGCAGCCAATCAAACTACAGTAATAGCTACATACATTGATGAGGTTCCTTCTCTTATAGTACAGCAGGTTAGTCCACCAGGTATAACTAGAGTGTAGACACCAAATTATCCTCTTTGAGGTAGCTTCTATCACCCAGTAACTGGTGCACATAATCTTGCATCCTCGTCTTGACCTGTCAAAAGTGCGCTAGCTGTGAAGCCAGATACCTATATATGACAAGTATATCAGAGAAAACAGTACATGGAACATGAAGACCTGGCTTAATTACCTTTAGTTTGAGGCTTCCACGTGATCTAACCGGGTCACCCTATATCCTGACATTAATGGCCATAAATGAATGATAAACGGGTTTCGGATAGACTTAACTTGAATTGTAGACATCGTGTTGGAGATGGTACCTTTGGTTTCCATAACACTACGTCCAAGTAAAATTAACAGGAGCCGAATTTGCTCCCGTGTGAGCCTCTGGTCTCAATATAAACACAATGGCTGTTTAACACTCCATACTATTGACGTTACTGGCCGACATTGTCCAGAATGATAGGAGCCGAATTTGCTCCACACGTCTCGGAGGTGACACAACAATGGCTGCCCTCCTTCCCCACTGACGCCTGGCCTACTTTGTCCAGATTTCAGAAGTGATAGAAGGGTCACATTTACTCTACTTTAATATTGATAATTAAGTTAATTTATATAAGATGTTTTTATGATGGTAAAGTCCAAAGACTAATGTATTTAAGAACAATTCCCAGCAGAATAGCTGGTGAATTATAATAGTATGTGGTGATGATATCCCGTTTTCTTTAGACGGTAATTCCACTACAAGTTACGTTTTCTATGGGTAACTTGTTTATACAACACAGCTATTATCTGTATGATATATTAAATGGTGTCGGATTTTCCGACATAATTCCCCAGGGGGCTGCTCACGGGTCGAAGTCCTATTTAGAACAGACGAACACCGATACTCCTCCTTCGAATTATTAGATTAATTTGATGTTAGTAGTTAGTAAGCACACATTTGTGCGTCTGTTCGTACAGGACGGATGTCCCGTACTAGAGTTGCAAGGGTTAGAAGTCTAATGCGATTTCATTTCCCTGTCAACTCTTGAAAGGCTAATATTCAAGCCTTATTACATATTATTTAACCCAGAAGACTGGATGTGATCAAGTACTACAGTCAAGTATGATTCAGGGACTGCAGTGAGATCAGTGACATTAGATATAACTTGAAGTTTCTTCAGGTAACTGGTCACTGATATATAAACACTGAGGCCCATGGAATACATCTTGATTAAATAATAAATGTATCAAATCAGTCATCAGATTTATTGGGGTTTAATTTAGTTAATTGATTCAGAAGATTGAATAGCTCATCATTAAAGTAAAGTATGGTTCTGAGACTGCAGTGGGTTCAGTGACATTGGTCGCAGTGACTTGTAGCTGTTTTAGGCTACTGTTCACTGATTTGCCACTGAGGCCTCATGAACTCATCTTCAGCTTCAAATGATGATACTAACATCAACCTCTGTTGGTATAGTCAGCTGTAATCTCCTTAGTATAATGCTACTGGAGAAATATAATCAGCTGACAAATTTAGATTTCTACTGGTATTGTTTATCTGCAGGCATAGGTCTCCTCAGGCTTGATACTGGGCCTGAGAGTAATTTACCTCCTGCAGAGTTTAACATGGTTATACCCTGATATTTAGTAGGGCTACCGATGAATCGATGGCAATAGTCTGTCCCAACAAGGAGACCGAAGTCAGTGAGGTGATCAGACTTAATATTATCTGCCAATTTTATTCCTCTATTTCTCAGGAATTTGGCTGTTGCTCTCAGACCTTGAACTTGTAGGTCTACTGGTATTTTGTCCACCACAATGGCTTGTACTCGACAGACGTACCTGCCTAAACGTACTGATGGTTGTACCACCTGGTAGACTTGAGGTCCTGCATCTGTTACAAACCCTGAGATGTTGAATGACGTCTGGGCTACAGGCCTTAATTGTAATTCATCTGCCAGCTTTTTAGTGATATATGTTCTCTGGGATCCTTGGTCAAACAACCCACGGGTATGGACCTTGGCCCTCTTATTCAGGATGGTAATTTGGGCAGTAGGCAAAGTCGTATTACCTTTAGACTTTGCCGATTGGACACTCTTTGTTTGTTGCACCTTGCAGTACTGTACTGTGGTGGGAATGCTATCTTCCACCTTGGGGTTTGGAGACGTTGTTTTGGTGTCTCTGCACAATGCTGCATGGTGCTGACCTTTGTTACACCTATTACAGGTGTGTAATTGGGTATCACAATCCTTGATGTTATGTTTCCTGAGGCACCTCGTGCAATGTTGCAAATCTTTGAGTCGCTCAACACGGGCGTCACTATCAGGAAAATTAGAGCAGTGGTACATTGAATGTTTCTCATTGCAGAACAAACATGTTCCATAGCTTCCAGTACCCTTTGGTGTCACGTTCTTGGGTGACACAGTAACTATAGGCTTGGAGGGTCCCACTGCATATACGCCCACACTGCTACTGTTCCACTTTGGTGTTGAATTATATTGTCTAGATTGATTTGGAGTACCTTTGGTACTCTGTGGTTTACTATTATTAGTTTCTGAGGGTTTACTTGGTGGTTTTAATTTGTCATGTGTTCGTAATTGATGAACTACTGACTTTAAACCTTCAGATATTTCATTCATGGATAAGATGCTTTTATTGTAATGAGCACTCATTTGTCTCAATATGTCCCTAGGTATTTTCTCCTGGACAATTATTTTCAAGACCCACTCAGCCCCGTTTGTATCTGCTGTCAGGCTGAGGGCATTGATCAATGATTCTATCTCCAGCTTGAAGACTTGGAGTGAATCAGCTGAAGCCTCCGGTGGGGGTAAATGCAACAGCTCATGAACTAAATGTGATGTTCTTACTTCTGCATCAGCATAATTATCCTTGAGGAGTTTTACTGCCAGATCATAGCCGTCATTAGTTAATCTCAGATGGGATACTACTGTTTTAGCCTCACCTGATAATTGGCCTTGCAAATAAGAGAATTTACTACTCTTTGGTAAAGATTGTTTTGAGTCTACAAGGTCAACGAATTTGTTCCAAAATTCGTCCCAATCTTCCTCATCTTTTCCTGAGAAAGTGGGTAAATTAATTGGAGGGAGTCGAGCTTCTGCTTGACTCGTATTAGATGCAACTGTTGTTGTTGTTGCTGTTGCCTTGTTCTGGGCAATTAATTTGACATAAGGCTGTAACGTGGCCTGAGTGTGATCTTCATAATTCGCAAGATCAACCATAATGTCGTCTATTTCTGTTTCTGATAAATTGGTGTTGGCAAGTTCAGCCACATATGTTGCTATTTGACATTTGATTTGCTCAAATTTACCTGCAGCTGCTTGATAATAGCTTTCCAGGTCAGCATAATCAACTTGAGATTGTTGTGACAAATCTTCACATTTCTTGATCTGTCTTGTTAAGTGGCCTTTAAGACCTGCAAGGGTTCTTTTCATTCTCCCTGCATTATCCATACTGGCTAGTTGGTGAAGCCTTGTGGGGCTTGTATTTGGGCTGCTCATAATACTGAACAAGCACTGATGGTAGCCTAGGGTAAATTCTGAACTCACTAGGCAATAATCCTACCTCTACTAGAGGTTAACACTTAAAATTAATACACATTATATATATATACAATCATACACACTAATGATTTGAGTGATAAACCAGTGTCACTGGAAGTACCTTTAGGTTAGCTCTTCTATATCACCCTAGGATGGAATTGACACTAATTAATCACTCAAAGGTGTAATGATCATAAGTAAATTATTATATATACAACTCAACTCGAGTTGATAAAAATTACACCCAAAATAGGGTCTGGACCATTCATTAATGGTGTTAGGTTAATCAATATAGTACAACTGACTATGGTAATAATGGGACTAGGATGAACGATAATAGTTCAACTAGTCAATGGTTAATATCCTACCCTGTTGTGGGTTGGCAATTAGTAAATATTATACTGTGATCACTAGTGCAATATATATTAAATAATTCTCTATCTTGGAGAAATAATATACACAATTATTGATAATAGCCTCTTAATTAGCCTCTATTAAACTTCTAATATTATCAAGAAGTATTAAATGTTATTAGTGACCTCGCGAAATAAAGTCCACAAAATTCGTAGATAATCTCTCGCGAAATGTAACACCACGAAATCCGTGAACAATCTCGCGAAGACACAGTCACTAATTTGGCTGGATTCTATATTAGCGCTGTCATTTCACGAAATAACACGCCACCAAATATCTGTGGGTGTGCATGAAACCGCTGACGAAGCTGAACTGGGCTGAGGGAGGCTCCTGAGCTCCCTCGAGGCTACGCTGCCGTCTTGACTGCTGGCTTTGTTTAAATAACACTGCACTAGTATATTTAATGAATCCACTGGTTAACTGGTTCATCCGGTACTAAGATGACCAAATGTGGGTTCATAGGACCGAATATTCCGGTTCCGAAGGTCCAAATAATTAGGTTTCGAAGGACCAAATAATGTGGGAACCGACCTGTGAGATTTATATTTATTTAATTTATATGAATTTATATTTACGTTAATTTGTATACTTCGATAGCAATTTGTATAATGATAAGTGGACTGTATTTCTGCAATAATCTCAATCTCACAAATCGATCCTCTACACATTAGGGGGGGTTTATTAAATTAATATATATGCAGCCAATCAAACTACAGTAATAGCTACATACATTGATGAGGTTCCTTCTCTTATAGTACAGCAGGTTAGTCCACCAGGTATAACTAGAGTGTAGACACCAAATTATCCTCTTTGAGGTAGCTTCTATCACCCAGTAACTGGTGCACATAATCTTGCATCCTCGTCTTGACCTGTCAAAAGTGCGCTAGCTGTGAAGCCAGATACCTATATATGACAAGTATATCAGAGAAAACAGTACATGGAACATGAAGACCTGGCTTAATTACCTTTAGTTTGAGGCTTCCACGTGATCTAACCGGGTCACCCTATATCCTGACATTAATGGCCATAAATGAATGATAAACGGGTTTCGGATAGACTTAACTTGAATTGTAGACATCGTGTTGGAGATGGTACCTTTGGTTTCCATAACACTACGTCCAAGTAAAATTAACAGGAGCCGAATTTGCTCCCGTGTGAGCCTCTGGTCTCAATATAAACACAATGGCTGTTTAACACTCCATACTATTGACGTTACTGGCCGACATTGTCCAGAATGATAGGAGCCGAATTTGCTCCACACGTCTCGGAGGTGACACAACAATGGCTGCCCTCCTTCCCCACTGACGCCTGGCCTACTTTGTCCAGATTTCAGAAGTGATAGAAGGGTCACATTTACTCTACTTTAATATTGATAATTAAGTTAATTTATATAAGATGTTTTTATGATGGTAAAGTCCAAAGACTAATGTATTTAAGAACAATTCCCAGCAGAATAGCTGGTGAATTATAATAGTATGTGGTGATGATATCCCGTTTTCTTTAGACGGTAATTCCACTACAAGTTACGTTTTCTATGGGTAACTTGTTTATACAACACAGCTATTATCTGTATGATATATTAAATGGTGTCGGATTTTCCGACACCACCAGGTGTTATCATAACAGTAGAGGACACCACCAGGTGTTATCATAACAGTAGAGGACACCACCAGGTGTTATCATAACAGTAGAGGACACCACCAGGTGTTATCATAACAGTAGAGGACACCACCAGGTGTTATCATAACAGTAGAGGACACCACCAGGTGTTATCATAACAGTAGTGGACACCACCAGGTGTTATCATAACAGTAGTGGACACCACCAGGTGTTATCATAACAGTAGTGGACACCACCAGGTGTTATCATAACAGTAGAGGACACCACCACCAGGTGTTATCATAACAGTAGAGGACACCACCAGGTGTTATCATAACAGTAGTGGACACCACCAGGTGTTATCATAACAGTAGAGGACACCACCAGGTGTTATCATAACAGTAGTGGACACCACCAGGTGTTATCATAACAGTAGTGGACACCACCACCAGGTGTTATCATAACAGTAGTGGACACCACCACCAGGTGTTATCATAACAGTAGTGGACACCACCACCTGGTGTTATCATAACAGTAGTGGACACCACCACCAGGTGTTATCATAACAGTAGTGGACACCACCACCAGGTGTTATCATAACAGTAGTGGACACCACCACCAGGTGTTATCATAACAGTAGTGGACACCACCACCAGGTGTTATCATAACAGTAGTGGACACCACCACCTGGTGTTATCATAACAGTAGTGGACACCACCACCAGGTGTTATCATAACAGTAGTGGACACCACCACCAGGTGTTATCATAACAGTAGTGGACACCACCACCAGGTGTTATCATAACAGTAGTGGACACCACCACCAGGTGTTATCATAACAGTAGTGGACACCACCACCTGGTCAGCTGTGCCGACAAAAATAAACAATGCATAAAGTCGTATAATAACCCAAAACACAGCCTTATAACCTGAACAATATGGGCGAAAATCATATCCCAGGTAAAGTAAGGAGCGTCCTTGTTAGTTCCGTCACGTGGCGCCCGCCATAGATGGCGCCACCTCTTTCGCGCCCTCGAAGGAGAATGTCCTATGTGTGCTCGCGCGGGAGTTGAGCTTCGGCTCCCTGGTCCCGCCTCTCAGCTGTTTTGTATATGTTATGTGTGAAGTAAGCAACATGTACTCACCTAGGTGTGCTTGTAGAGTTGGGCGTCAGCCCTCGGGCACCGCCTCCAGGCCGTCGGTAGCTTCATGTTTGGTGTATTATCTCGTCTTGAGTAAGTATATGTTCCTGTGAAGAGTAACTGACATCTTCCTCCTGTGAAGAGTTACTGACATCTTCCTGTGAAGAGTAACTGACATCTTCCTCCTGTGAAGAGTTACTGACATCTTCCTGTGAAGAGTTACTGACATCTTCCTGTGAAGAGTTACTGACATCTTCCTCCTGTGAAGAGTTACTGACATCTTCCTGTGAAGAGTTACTGACATCTTCCTCCTGTGAAGAGTTACTGACATCTTCCTGTGAAGAGTTACTGACATCTTCCTCCTGTGAAGAGTTACTGACATCTTCCTGTGAAGAGTTACTGACATCTTCCTCCTGTGAAGAGTTACTGACATCTTCCTGTGAAGAGTAACTGACATCTTCCTGTGAAGAGTTACTGACATCTTCCTCCTGTGAAGAGTTACTGACATCTTCCTGTGAAGAGTTACTGACATCTTCCTCCTGTGAAGAGTTACTGACATCTTCCTGTGAAGAGTTACTGACATCTTCCTCCTGTGAAGAGTTACTGACATCTTCCTGTGAAGAGTAACTGACATCTTCCTGTCAAGAGTTACTGACATCTTCCTGTCAAGAGTTACTGACATCTTCCTGTGAAGAGTAACTGACATCTTCCTCCTGTGAAGAGTTACTGACATCTTCCTGTGAAGAGTAACTGACATCTTCCTGTGAAGAGTAACTGACATCTTCCTCCTGTGAAGAGTTACTGACATCTTCCTGTGAAGAGTTACTGACATCTTCCTCCTGTGAAGAGTTACTGACATCTTCCTCCTGTGAAGAGTTACTGACATCTTCCTGTGAAGAGTAACTGACATCTTCCTGTGAAGAGTTACTGACATCTTCCTGTGAAGAGTAACTGACATCTTCCTGTGAAGAGTTACTGACATCTTCCTGTGAAGAGTTACTGACATCTTCCTCCTGTGAAGAGTTACTGACATCTTCCTGTGAAGAGTAACTGACATTTTCCTGTGAAGAGTTACTGACATCTTCCTGTGAAGAGTAACTGACATCTTCCTGTGAAGAGTTACTGACATCTTCCTGTGAAGAGTTACTGACATCTTCCTGTGAAGAGTTACTGACATCTTCCTCCTGTGAAGAGTTACTGACATCTTCCTGTGAAGAGTTACTAACATCTTCCTGTGAAGAGTTACTGACATCTTCCTCCTGTGAAGAGTTACTGACATCTTCCTCCTGTGAAGAGTTACTGACATCTTCCTGTGAAGAGTTACTGACATCTTCCTGTGAAGAGTTACTGACATCTTCCTCCTGTGAAGAGTTACTGACATCTTCCTGTGAAGAGTTACTGACATCTTCCTCCTGTGAAGAGTTACTGACATCTTCCTGTGAAGAGTAACTGACATCTTCCTGTGAAGAGTTACTGACATCTTCCTGTCAAGAGTTACTGACATCTTCCTGTGAAGAGTAACTGACATCTTCCTCCTGTGAAGAGTTACTGACATCTTCCTGTGAAGAGTAACTGACATCTTCCTGTGAAGAGTAACTGACATCTTCCTCCTGTGAAGAGTTACTGACATCTTCCTGTGAAGAGTTACTGACATCTTCCTCCTGTGAAGAGTTACTGACATCTTCCTCCTGTGAAGAGTTACTGACATCTTCCTGTGAAGAGTAACTGACATCTTCCTGTGAAGAGTTACTGACATCTTCCTGTGAAGAGTAACTGACATCTTCCTGTGAAGAGTTACTGACATCTTCCTGTGAAGAGTTACTGCCATCTTCCTCCTGTGAAGAGTTACTGACATCTTCCTGTGAAGAGTAACTGACATCTTCCTGTGAAGAGTTACTGACATCTTCCTGTGAAGAGTAACTGACATCTTCCTGTGAAGAGTTACTGACATCTTCCTGTGAAGAGTTACTGACATCTTCCTGTGAAGAGTTACTGACATCTTCCTCCTGTGAAGAGTTACTGACATCTTCCTGTGAAGAGTTACTAACATCTTCCTGTGAAGAGTTACTGACATCTTCCTCCTGTGAAGAGTTACTGACATCTTCCTCCTGTGAAGAGTTACTGACATCTTCCTCCTGTGAAGAGTTACTGACATCTTCCTGTGAAGAGTTACTGACATCTTCCTGTGAAGAGTAACTGACATCTTCCTGTGAAGAGTAACTGACATCTTCCTGTGAAGAGTAACTGACATCTTCCTGTGAAGAGTAACTGACATCTTACTGTGAAGAGTTACTGACACCTTCCTCCTGTGAAGAGTTACTGACATCTTCCTGTGAAGAGTTACTGACATCTTCCTCCTGTGAAGAGTTACTGACATCTTCCTGTGAAGAGTTACTGACATCTTCCTGTGAAGAGTAACTGACATCTTCCTGTGAAGAGTAACTGACATCTTCCTGTGAAGAGTAACTGACATCTTCCTGTGAAGAGTAACTGACATCTTCCTGTGAAGAGTTACTGACATCTTCCTCCTGTGAAGAGTTACTGACATCTTCCTGTGAAGAGTTACTGACATCTTCCTCCTGTGAAGAGTTACTGACATCTTCCTCCTGTGAAGAGTTACTGACATCTTCCTGTGAAGAGTAACTGACATCTTCCTGTGAAGAGTAACTGACATCTTCCTGTGAAGAGTTACTGACATCTTCCTGTCAAGAGTTACTGACATCTTCCTCCTGTGAAGAGTTACTGACATCTTCCTCCTGTGAAGAGTTACTGACATCTTCCTGTGAAGAGTTACTGACATCTTCCTGTGAAGAGTTACTGACATCTTCCTGTGAAGAGTAACTGACATCTTCCTGTGAAGAGTAACTGACATCTTCCTGTGAAGAGTAACTGACATCTTCCTGTGAAGAGTAACTGACATCTTCCTGTGAAGAGTAACTGACATCTTCCTGTGAAGAGTTACTGACATCTTCCTCCTGTGAAGAGTTACTGACATCTTCCTGTGAAGAGTTACTGACATCTTCCTCCTGTGAAGAGTTACTGACATCTTCCTCCTGTGAAGAGTTACTGACATCTTCCTGTGAAGAGTAACTGACATCTTCCTGTGAAGAGTAACTGACATCTTCCTGTGAAGAGTTACTGACATCTTCCTGTCAAGAGTTACTGACATCTTCCTCCTGTGAAGAGTTACTGACATCTTCCTGTGAAGAGTTACTGACATCTTCCTGTGAAGAGTTACTGACATCTTCCTGTGAAGAGTAACTGACATCTTCCTGTGAAGAGTAACTGACATCTTCCTGTGAAGAGTTACTGACATCTTCCTGTGAAGAGTTACTGACATCTTCCTCCTATGAAGAGTTACTGACATCTTCCTGTGAAGAGTTACTGACATCTTCCTGTGAAGAGTAACTGACATCTTCCTGTGAAGAGTAACTGACATCTTCCTGTGAAGAGTTACTGACATCTTCCTCCTGTGAAGAGTTACTGACATCTTCCTGTGAAGAGTAACTGACATCTTCCTGTGAAGAGTTACTGACATCTTCCTGTGAAGAGTTACTGACATCTTCCTCCTATGAAGAGTTACTGACATCTTCCTGTGAAGAGTTACTGACATCTTCCTGTGAAGAGTTACTGACATCTTCCTGTGAAGAGTAACTGACATCTTCCTGTGAAGAGTAACTGACATCTTCCTGTGAAGAGTAACTGACATCTTTCTCCTGTGAAGAGTTACTGACATCTTCCTGTGAAGAGTAACTGACATCTTCCTGTGAAGAGTAACTGACATCTTCCTGT
>NC_091201.1:2254228-2259228 GCF_040958095.1 Procambarus clarkii
CGGGGCTTTATTTTGTCAAATTCAAATGTTTATTCAGGTAAAGTACATACATGCAAGGTGTGATACATTGGTGGATTCATATATAGAGCTAGTACATACAATGCCTAAAGCCACTCTGACACAAAGCGTTTCGGGCAGGGCAGTTTGTCAAGTTTCAGGGGATTTGAGCTCCTTGTTTGAGTACAGAGTGAGATGAGCAGCTCTCTGGTGGAGCACTCAGCCGTCACGTGACACGTGAAACATTCTAGCATGTCTCACGTTACCTCCAATATTGACACCCACGTGGTGGGGAGAGGGTGGGAGTTGAGGGTGGGGAGAGAGGATGGGAGTTGAGGGTAAGGAGAGAGGGTGCGGAGAGAGGAAGGGGAGAGAGTGGGGAAAGAGGGTGGGGAGAGAGGGAGGGGAGAGAGAGAGGGGAAAGAGAGTGGGGAGAGAGGGAGGGGAGAGAGGGAGGGGAGAGAGGGTGGGGAGAGATGGAGGGGAGAGAGGGTGTGGAGAGAGGGGAGAGAGGGAGGGGAGAGAGGGTGGGGAGACAGGGAGGGGAGAGAGGGTGTGGGGAGTGAAGGTGAGGAGAGAGGGTGTGGGGAGAGAGGGAGGGAAGAGAGGGTTTGGGGAGAGAGGGAGGGGAGAGAGGGTGGGGAGAGAGGGAGGGAAGAGAGGGTGGGGAGAGAGGGTGGAGAGAGAGGGTGGGGAGAGAGGGCGGGAGAGAGAGGGAGGGAAGAGATTGTGGGGAGAGAGGGTGGGAAGAGAGAGGGAGGGGAGAGAGGGTGGGGAGAGAGGGAGGGAAGAGAGGGAAGGGAGAGAGGGTGGGGAGAGAGGGTGGAGAGAGAGGGTGGAGAGAGAGGGTGGGGAGAGAGGGTGGGAAGAGAGAGGGAGGGGAGAGAGAGGGAGGGGAGAGAGGGTGGGGAGAGAGGGAGGGGAGAGAGGGTGGGTGAGAGAGGGGTGGGGAGAGAGGGTGGGTGAGAGAGGGGTGGGGAGAGAGGGGTGGGGAGAGAGGGAGGGGAGAGAGGGAGGGGAGAGAGGGTGGGGAGAGAGGGTGGGGAGAGAGGGTGGGGAGAGAGGGTGGGGAGAGAGGGTGGGGAGAGAGGGTGGGGAGAGAGGGTGGGGAGAGAGGGTGGGGAGAGAGTGTGGGGAGAGAGTGTGGGGAGAGAGTGTGGGGAGAGAGTGTGGGGAGAGAGGGTGGGGAGAGAGTGTGGGGAGAGAGGGTGGGGAGAGAGGGAGGGGAGAGAGGGAGGGAAGAGAGAGTGTGGGGAGAGAGGGTGGGGAGAGAGAGGGTGGGGAGAGAGTGTGGGGAGTGAGGGTGGGGAGAGAGGGTGGGGAGAGAGGGTGGGGAGAGAGGGTGGGGAGAGAGTGTGGGGAGAGAGTGTGGGGAGAGAGGGTGGGGAGAGAGGGTGGGGAGAGAGGGTGGGGAGAGAGTGTGGGGAGAGAGGGTGGGGAGAGAGGGTGGGGAGAGAGTGTGGGGAGAGAGGGTGGGGAGAGAGGGTGGGGAGAGAGTGTGGGGAGAGAGTGTGGGGAGAGAGGGTGGGGAGAGAGTGTGGGGAGAGAGTGTGGGGAGAGAGTGTGGGGAGAGAGGGTGGGGAGAGAGGGTGGGGAGAGAGTGTGGGGAGAGGGGGGGCGGGTATGGGACCGCAAGACACCAACTTGTATTGATTGGTGCGGCCACGCCCTCCATGTTGGCCACGCCCTCCATGTTGGCCACGCCCTCCATGTTGGCCACGCCCTCCATGTTGGCCACGCCCTCTATGTTGGCCACGCCCTTCATGTTGGCCACGCCCTCTATGTTGGCCACGCCCTTCATGTTGGCCACGCCCTCTATGTTGGCCACGCCCTTCATGTTGGCCACGCCCTCTATGTTGGCCACGCCCTTCATGTTGGCCACGCCCTCCATGTTGACCACGCCCTCTATGTTGGCCACGCCCTTCATGTTGACCACGCCCTCCATGTTGGCCACGCCCTCCATGTTGGCCACGCCCTCCATGTTGGCCACGCCCTCTATGTTGGCCACGCCCTCCATGTTGGCCACGCCCTCTATGTTAACCACGCCCTCTATGTTGGCCACGCCCTCCATGTTGGCCACGCCCTCCATGTTGGCCACGCCCTTCATGTTGACCACGCCCTCCATGTTGGCCACGCCCTCCATGTTGGCCACGCCCTCCATGTTGGCCACGCCCTCCATGTTGACCACGCCCTCTATGTTGGCCACGCCCTCCATGTTGGCCACGCCCTCCATGTTGGCCACGCCCTCCATGTTGGCCACGCCCTCTATGTTGGCCACGCCCTTCATGTTGGCCACGCCCTCTATGTTGGCCACGCCTTTCATGTTGGCCACGCCTTTCATGTTGGCCACGCCCTCTATGTTGGCCACGCCCTCCATGTTGGCCACGCCCTCCATGTTGGCCACGCCCTCCATGTTGGCCACGCCCTCCATGTTGGCCACGCCCTTCATGTTGGCCACGCCCTCCATGTTAACCACGCCCTCTATGTTGGCCACGCCCTCCATGTTGACCACGCCCTCCATGTTGGTCACGCCCACCATGTTGGCCACGCCCTCCATGTTGGCCACGCCCTCTATGTTGGCCACGCCCTCCATGTTGGCCACGCCCTTCATGTTGGCCATGCCCTCCATGTTGGCCACGCCCTTCATGTTGGCCACGCCCTCTATGTTGGCCACGCCCTCTATGTTGGCCACGCCCTCTATGTTGGCCACGCCCTCTCTGTTGGCCACGCCCTCTCTGTTGGCCACGCCCTCTATGTTGGCCACGCCTACACCAGCTGTGTCTGGAGGCGGGGCTAGTAGGCTAGTAACTAGCCGGCCCTCACCAGCCGTGTCTGGAGGCTGGGCTAGTAGACTAGTAACTAGCCGGCCCTCACCAGCCGTGTCTGGAGGCTGGGCTAGTAGACTAGTAACTAGCCAGCCCTCACCAGCCGTGTCTGGAGGCCGGGCTAGTAGGCTAGTAACTAGCCGGCCCTCACCATCCGTGTCTGGAGGCCGGGCTAGTAGGCTAGTAACTAGCCAGCCCTCACCAGCCGTGTCTGGAGGCCGGGCTAGTAGGCTAGTAACTAGCCAGCCCTCACCAGCCGTGTCTGGAGGCTGGGCTAGTAGGCTAGTAACTAGCCAGCCCTCACCACATACTTCAACATAATTCTTACCAAATTAGATCAGCCGACGAGCACTGGCACCTGTGGCTTGTAAACTCGGTCACTCCTGTATAATGGAGAGTTGTTGTTGGTCCTGTGTAGAGTTCTGGCCTGGTTTACAGGAGTCCTTGATAGTCCTGTGTAGAGTTCTGGTCTGGTTTACAGGAGTCCTTGATGGTCCTGTGTAGAGTAGGTGAAGCTGGTCCTGTGAAGAGGAGTTCGAATAAGTCCCGTGTAAATAACGTTAAACAGAGCAAAATGTTTAGCTTGCTCTCTAAACTAATGTCAATGTTAACTATCATTCTTTACCAGCGAATTAGCAGCATCAATAATGTAAACTATTGCATTGTATTGCTTAGTCTTAGATAGAGCAATAGATAAAGATAAATTATCTCACTAGAGACAGATAGTGAAGGGTAGTCGCGCAGGGTGATGCAAACCTAGTCCTAACATGAGTTAGGACTTGGTAATAACAAGTGAGGCATAGTTAACATTTATTAGGACTTAGTTATAACAAGGGAGGCACAGTTAACATGTACTGAGTCCGTGTGTGAGTGGAGGTGTCTTGAGTAGAGTACCTCAAGGCTCTCTCCCTCCTCTCACCAGTGTTATATAGTAACCAATGGTTCAGGTCACACTAACATGGGGGTGTGGGAGGAGGTCAGTCACTTGGACATTAGATAGACGCTTAGAATGACTTAAAAGATTGATGGATGCAGTTTAATGCGGATAAACATAGCGTGTGAGTTTAGGAAATGTTCATAATTGATATAAATCACTTGAACATCAATAACATTGACGTCTGCGTGTCAAAAATATCCAGGAGTCATGCTCAGACGGCATCATATGACACTAAATACATTAAAAAATATTTATAAAATATAGAAAATAGGATACGTGGATAGGGAAGGTATAGAAATAGGGCTCCTGAAGTTAGTCTTCAGAGATGTCGAGCCCTTGTTAGGCACCAACTGAATTGGGCAGTTTAGTTTTGACACCGTTCAATAGAATGGACATAAATTTCCTTGACAATGTAGAATAATGACAAAAAAGAAACCACTTGTTAGGATGGAATGTGGAAGACATATTTAGAGCCAATACTAAGACGAGGTCCGTGTCGTGGCCGAGGGTCCGAACACGCGAGCCGCCATATCACAGGGCAGACTAATATATATATCAACATAAGACATGATTAAATTTAGTTTCAGGAAAGACCTGGGTAAATACTGGTTTGAAAACTGTTGCCGATAAATGGAACAAATTATGGAGCAACACAACAATAACGTGGGATCATTGGAGTGTTTCAAGCGTAGGTTAGACATTGTATGAATCAGTTTTGGTAGATACAGGTGGAAGCTGTCTCTCTTGAACCAATTGGTAGTTTGGACTTTTCATTATTCTTAAGTTCTCCTCTTTCTTTTCTCCCTTCCTCTACCCCGTCTACCCTTCCTCTACCCCGTCTACCCTTCCTCTACCCCGTCTACCCTTCCTCTACCCCGTCTACCCTTCCTCTACCCCGTCTACCCTTCCTCTACCCCGTCTACCCTTCCTCTACCCCGTCTACCCTTCCTCTACCCCGTCTACCCTTCCTCTACCCTGTCTACCCTTCCTCTACCCCGTCTACCCTTCCTCTACCCCGTCTACCCTTCCCTCTCCTGTATGTCAGCAGTTCCTGGACACATGTTATCACTGGAAAGGTATAAATCCCCAGAGATGTGATGATACAATGTGTCTTATGTATCACTTACTGGCCCGGCCTTGACTGTCCTCCCGGCCCGGCCTTGACTGTCTTCCCGGCCCGGCCTTGACTGTCCTCCCGGCCCGGCCTTGACTGTCTTCCCGGCCCGGCCTTGACTGTCTTC